>NC_084614.1:65579889-65879889 GCF_033978795.1 Nerophis ophidion
AGAAAAGCTTAAAATGTTGCCAATTTTATGAATAGAGTCATAATTTTACTCATCTCAAGTCAGAATTTTACTTGGCAAAATCATGACAAAAGTCATCATTCTACTCAAAAACTATCAATATTTTACAAGAACAACAAAAACATTGGCAATGTTGTGATATAAGTCAGAATTTTATACGACAAATTTAAATTATTTTGCATTAAAAAGTAATAATTTTACGAGGAAATATTGCAATATTACAGAAACAGAAGGAATACGAGAAATTGTTCCCAATTCCATTTGTAAAAAGTCATCATATTGTGAGAAAAAGACTGCTTTTAATTATTTAATTTTTTTATTGAATTGTATGTTGTTAATTGGTTTTCAATATTTATTATATACCTCAAGTTATTAGAGCAGGGGTGCCCATTACGTCGATCGCGATCGACTGGTCGATCTCGGAGGGTGTGTCAGTCGATCTCAAGCCAGGCATTAAAAAATAGACATAAAAATGAGCAATCATCAATCATACCAAGACTTCACTTTCGTCAGTTGTTTGACATTCTCGGCACCCGAGGATCTTGTGAGATGACGCTGGCTGCTGCGAGCTCATATTTAAGAAAAAAATCACTAACAGGGCGGACGCAGAGAAACATATTTTATTTCTAGAGACTCCGTACCTACTGTCAAAACTCTAAAGACCGACTGCACAGTTCCTGTCTTCACCATAAAAGACCTGTTTCATCCTGCCTGTGCTAACAAAATAAGAGTCTCAGAAAGCTAGCGTGCACAAGCTAGCAAGCTACGGAGTTTGATGCCAATGTATTTCTCCCCCGCCCTCAGCGACCGCTTTCTCACTTGCTTGCCCACCCGCACACTCACTGACGTCACTCACCTGCTGCCAGACATTAAAGGGCCACACACATATGCTACTTTCATAACAAAGTGTTTAAAAACGAGTATGCAAGTTGGACAAATGAGATGCCAAATCCAACCACTTTCATGTGGTATTGGACAGAAAGGAGGACTTTTTTTTTCCTCCATTTGAAAATGCGGACGTTATCAGCACCACTGTCTAATTCCAATCAATGCAAGTCATCAGAATCAAATACACCAACTTATAATCTTGTCTTCATGAAAGAAAGGAATCTATGTGTTAAACATGCTTGTATTATCATTAAACACCATTAACTTGTTAACAAAAATGTCTCTTTCATAAATAAATAAATATAAATTATAAATAGGAATGAGGTAGATCTCCTCAACTTGGTCAATTGAAAAGTAGCTCGCCTGCAGAAAAAGTGTGAGCGCCCCTGTATTAGAGTATGTTTCTATCTACATATTTATTTATATGTTTGAATCCATTTTGGCCAAAGGGTGCACATTTCCATTTCTTACACACACTTGTTATTGCATGTGTTGGCCAGAGGGGGAGCACTTCCAATTTTTTACACACTTGTTATTTCATATGTTGACCAGACGAGGGGCACTTCTAAAACCGACACACAGTCAATTTGAAAAATCCCTCCTTTTTGGGACCACCCTCATTTTAATCACCAGGGGTGCAAATGAGACAATCTCTAGTAGATGCAATGGTTTTCCGTATTGGGACCATGATTTCGGTCGCAAATTCTGGTTACGACCGAAATCATGGTCTATGGTCTATAGTCGTATGGACGGTACTTTTTCTTGTTGATGTCTCAAGAAGGGTAGAAATACAACACACACACACACACACACACACACACACACAATTGTCTACATTACTGCCAGACAACCCTGGAGTCAGGATTGATTCGCCAGGCGAGTGTCAAGTTCAAAGCAAGGACGCGGTAGCACATAAAACAGACACAAACAAACATATGTGCGAGGCAGAAGTCTAAAGGTCACAACACCACACTCGATCAAATTCACAGAAAATATCCGGCAAGGAGAGCACGCCATTATCGCCGTCACCTGGATGAAGGTGTCAGGCTACGACAATAAAGTGGTCGGAGGGGGGGTCAGCCTCAGATTGACTGGCTCGATAATGGCAAATGTGTCGCTTAAGGGCCTTTAAAATGACGACAAGGCGTCAGAGGAACAAGGATGAGTCGACTCAAGGCGAGGTGACAAGGTAGCCCGGGAGTCAGCAATCCGCGACTCTAGAGCCACATGTGGCTCATTAGCGGCGCCCTGATGGCTCCAGGGAGATTTTTCAAAAATGTATGGAAATGGAAAAAAAATCGGGTGAAAAATATGGTTATTGTTGTTAAAGTTAAGTTAAGTTAAAGTACCGATGATTGTCACACACACACTAGGTGTGGTGAATCTTGTCCTCTGCATTTGACCCATTCCCCTTGATCACCACCTGGGAAGTGAGGGGAGCAGTGAGCAGCAGCGGTGCCGGGCCCGGGAATCATTTATGGTGATTTAAACCCCAATTCCAACCCTTGATGCTGAGTGCCAAGCAGGGAGGTAATGGGTCCCATTTTTGTATAGTCTTTGGTATGACTCGGCCGGGATTTCAACTCACGACCTACCGACCTCAGGGCGGACACTCTAACCCTAATTTCTGACAAATTTTTGTAATATTGCTACATTTTTTATCACAAAATTACTGAGTTACTCTATATAGTTTTGCCTTTAAACTGGATAAATGTTTTAAACATTTCCGTAATTTCAAAAGCTCTTGAAAATCCTAAGTTATTCTTTTGAAAATACAAATTTAATTTTGGAATATTGCGATATTTTTGTTACAACATTTTGTTTCCATCACCTTTAAAGCCCTTGAAAATCATGATGAGTTTTTTGTTAAATTATTATTATTAGGTTTTTTTTATATTATGACCTTTATGTCACAGAAGCACAGTATTATTTTCTGTATATTTGGCCTTTGTATAAGGAACATTTTTAAAATGTTTCTATGATTTTTAAAACCATTAAAAAAGTATGGTTTTATTCTCTGTACATATTAACTTGCTGCGTGGGGGAAAAAATATTTAACTTTAATGTCCTGATGACTGCAATTTTTCTGACTTTGCAACATATTTTTATTTTTTTTGAGGGTTTTTCCAAACACAAAAAGTCTACTGAGGTCACACTAGAATGAAAAAACAAGTAGAACGACGTATAAAAATGTGTTATGTTACGAGATTTGAATGTCCAAATTGCCACACAATCCCAGAAGACAATCAATGCAATATTGTGACCTTTCTATCACAAAATGACTGTGCTTTTCCAGGGATATTTTGCCTTTAAACTTGGCAAAATTAGAGAATGTTAACGTAAGTTTTGAAGCCCTCGAAAATCAGGACTTTAAAAAAAATATATATATACATATTTTTGTAACATTACCATAGTTATTCTCACAAAATTGCAGTGTAATTCTCATTATATTTTGCCTTTGTACTGGGGGCAGGGGGAGAGAAAAAAAGTTTCCGTAATTTGTAAAGTTTTCGGAAATCAGAACTTGTTTTTTGGGTGTGAAATTTCTGACTTATTTGCGGAATATTACAGCATTTTTATCACAAAATTCCTGGGTTGGTCTATACATAATTTGTCTTAATACTGGAGATATTTTTTAAACTTTTCTGTCGAAAATCCACATTTTATATTTCCACATTTAATTTTGGAATATTAAAAAAAAATTTGGCACAAAATGTTGCTTCCATAACTTTTAAAAACCCTTGAACCCTTGAATTAGTTTATTGAATTTTTTTTTATTTTATTTAATTTTTTTATATTATGACCCTTATGTCATTTATTATTTTCTGTATATCTGGCTTTAATACTATGATTTTTAAAACCCTTGAAAAGTATTGTTTTATTCTCTTGCTGCATGGTGGGGAAAAAAATATTTAACGTTAATGTCCTGATGACTGCAATTTTTCTGACTTTGCAACCTATTTTGAGTCTTTTTGAGTATATCCCAAACACAAAAAGTCTACTGAGGTCACACTGGTATGAAAAAACGAGTAGAACGACATATAAAAAGTTGTCAGGTTACGAGAATTTGAATGTACAAATCTGCACACAATCCCAGAAAATAATCATCTTTATCAAGGCTGTAAAGTGTCAACAAGAAAATAACAACACCACATAGAAGATCTATTTGACAAGCATGGACTCATTGCCCGCCAATGCAACAAAGGCTCCTCGTGTGAGCAGCTGGCTGCCTTGGGCCGCTATCACATATTATTTACTAGTCTCTTAATGAAGATTGTGCTCTCTTTCCGCGACCACAAAAACACACTAAATAAGCTCCACTGGTTTTTAGTATTTTTTCAAAGGTGGTATCACTGTGGATCGATGCAGTTGTTTACCAAGCATTTTTCCCGAATTGTCACATGGACTATAGCAATTGGTGGATCCATTCAATTATCTCATTTGTTTTTATGTCTTTTCATGACGAATTCTTCAGGCTATGTCAAAAAGGTCCTATAGTTAAAATAATCTGTTTAAACTCAAGTATGAGTGACCATGACTCGGGAAGGTTGTTTGCATTGGGTCATATAAGTCAATGCTGTGCATAATTCATTTTTCATTTTGAGCGTAATTAAAGGTCATTGACTTGACTTATTCACAGTGGACCCCATTCAGCAATAAGTTCCTAACTTTTCCTCTTATCTTTCTTCCTCGGTGATTACCTATGAGGAGTCCATTCAAATTCACGACATGTTTTTAAACCACCAAATTGCTCCCAAATGATGTTATTCAGTTGCTGGATGCCAAATGGTTAGCGCGTGTGAATCTATTATAATTTGCATATAAACACGACCTTATTTCCCCAATATGCATATGTAAACACCCTTAATTCCGTAATTTGCCTAGGTCAACGCCCTTAACTCCCCATATAACGGCACAATTCCGTCGGAAAAGCCGAACATTAGACACACAGAGAAAACACAAACAGATTACAATAATGTCCAAACGTAAGTTTAAGAAAGGGGAGACATCTCTCGCTAGCTTGTAGTGTTCAAATAAATATTTGTCACCATACATGGTCGTGAAATATGCGCTCCCTCCCCTTGCCATCTTGCAGTGTGTGTGTGTGTGTGTGTGTGTGTGTGTGTGTGTGTGTGTGCGTGTGTGTGTGTGTGTGTGTGTGTATATTTATATATGTATATGTATATATATATATATATATATATATATATATATATATATATATATATATATATATATGTATATATATGTATATATATGTGTATATATATATATGTGTGTATATATGTATATCTATATATATATGTGTGTATATATATATATATATATATATATATATACGTAGGTGTGGGAAAACAATCTCCTGATGATTGAGGGAACCCCTCATGAAACAGTTCTGTAGAGATGAAGTAGTCTTGTGATTTTTTTCCCACACCTACATATTGCGCTCTACCACGGTATCGAGCACTATTCTCTGGATAATCCAATCAAGACATATATATATATATATATATAATATTAATGCAACATTAGACAATAGAAGTAAGGGAACTTGCCACACACAAATAGGCCACTTTAATTGTGCTCTGGAGCACTCGTAGATTTTATTCTTACTGATTTTGTTCCTACAAAATTTGTTCTTAAGAACGGTTGTTGAATAGGGCCCATTGTCTTCATGATTGTGACAAAATTAAGGCAACTAATCCAGCCTTTTGAAATTAATGCAATCGGTCTGTGTGGAAGATACTTTATCTGACTGAAATTGAGGCTGTTGGCAAACCGCACTTGGCCGTAGTTGGGACTCCCCTGCCCCAGATTTTTTTACTGATGTGATAGAGTAAAAAAGAGCTTAATATCACTGACACCAATACCAGAACTGATACTTTGGCCAAATGTTTGGGAAATGAATACTACACTCCTAAAATAATGTTCACTTGTCACTTGCAAAATATTATCCACTGCTGAGAATGCTGTCTCTCAGCAAGTAAAGTATCGTTCAGTTGTGTAATGTTAGACTTTGCATGTGCTCTTTTGTTGAACAGTCAGAAGTCAGGTCTATTGGAAAATTTCACATGCTTTATTAACACAGGTCACAGGTAAATGTTACAGCGTTGGTCTCACTCCCACAAAAGTATTGTCGATAGCGTACACGTAAACACCACAAGCAAGCTTCTGACAAAAATTAACCGCAATGGAGAATTACTCACTCACTTTTTTTTTTTTATACAATTCTTAAAGGACTCGATGTTGCCATCATTACACAAAAAAGCGGCAGTTGCCATATAGCATTGATTTTCAAATTAAGTGAAGTGAATTATAGTTATATAATATAATCAATTATATTAAGGGAAATATATCCCACTGGTGGCATGCGGGATCCATTTAGTGGTGTGCCAAAGAATCACTTGATTAAAGTCCAGTGTTTTATTTTCCTCTATTAAACATAGTGTTACTATTCAAATTGTATGTAATGTCACAGTGGCCAAAATACTTAAATAAAACCGCTGCCTTGTTTTTAATGAATGCTTAGGCCTGCTATGCTACTAATACATCATCGAGTTCAATGATTTCAATTATTATTGTAATTACAAAAATATTAATATATGAGGCTTTTTCCTTCTTTTCAATATGTTCACCTTTCTACCATTATTTACTTATTGAGGACAGCTTGAGCTTGAGTTTAAATTTGGAGGCATTATTCTTTCCAAGGGATTAGAAGTGCAAATACACACATCAATGTCTGCAAAACAACAGCGAGCAGCCGGAAAGGGCTGAAAGTCAATAATGCCGCTGCATATTTGTGAGTAATTAATCAGACAGTTTGACATCAAAGGCAGTTCAAAACAAAAAGATAAATTCAAGTGAACTTGGGTGTAAATTTGCTATAACATTTGAACATTAATGATTATTTTCTCTCAACATTAAAAAGGTGATTAGGAGGATTTATTTGACAAAAACTTTTCAGAGTGGATCTGTGGAGAGGGGCGTGGTCCACGCGCTCCCTGCGGGCGGTTTGTGTGCAGCAGACAGATGAGTAGATACCTCAGCTGGAACGAGTTATCTAATCACCTGTTCCGTTTATCAGCAGCGTTGGAAACCATGAGAAGGTGGTTGGAGAAGGAGAGTGAACCTGCCAGAGAGAGAGCTGAAAAGCCACGAAAACTTTGCATGACGAGGGTCATGAGCTAAAAAGCCAAAGAGACTTTGCAGATTGATTGTTGAAACATTAAACATATTGTAACGGCTGCGCAAGGGTGTGGTGCTTTCCCGTGCTCACAACGGGAACCCGGAACAGAGACTTCCACAGGATCATTTATTTCCCAAACTCATTGCTTTGCCAAAGTAAAGTATCTGTATCGATGTCACTTTCAAACACTGATGACATCTATTAAACAGACAAAGAAGCAAGGAATTAAACAGAGACAGAAATAAATTTAGCTCAATTGAGGAGAAACGTCTGGGCTGTACTCTTGTACAGTCTCCCACCACGCTCTGACGAAAGATTTTACGCCTCATCTTTTATTTGAACTTTCCCTGATTACATGGCAACAGCTGTTTCAATGGGCGGGGGGTCGTAAACCGCCGTTGCCTTTGGTTACAAAAGAGTTCAAAGATATGGTGCCTGGAGGGGGCTCAGGCCCTACCTCCTCTCTGCTTTTTAGATCAGAATCAGAATCAGAATCAGACATACTTTATTAATCCCTAAGGGATTAATAAAGCATTGTATTCAATTAATTAATTAAATTAAGTATTGTATTAAAGTAGTAAAGTCTTGACCCGAGGGATCTCGGGTCAAGACAAAATGTTCCTGTGGATTACAATACATCAAAGAAACCAACACCTTTATGTCACTTCCAATCCTACACAATTGAGTTGTTCAAGCCTTTTGATTGGTAAGATCAAAGACAGCTTTTGTACTCTCGCCGGGAACACATGGCAATACAAAGTTTTGTGATAAGTTAGATACAATTGTTCTGACCATCGATATTAGTGATACCAAACTGTTTTATTTATATCACATCAACAAGAAGATATAGGGTGTCACACTTTTCTACAAAAAGACACATGAGCTGCAGTGTCCTTGCATTTATTGCTAATGCTTTTTTTTTTTTTCAACGGGCGTGCGGTTTAGTGTTGTAGCCATCCATAGCGTTCCTACCCATATGGATTCTTTATTAATCACTCCAAGCAACGTTTGTAAGTTTCGCAGTTTAACTAAAAAAATGTGTACTTACCAAACCGTCCCATGCGTGATGTCTGCAAGAGTGTTTTAATGCATTTTCGCACATGCTATTGTAATGTAATGACGCTAGCAACGGTAGCATTTGCTAATATGCTAACACGTTTAGGAGTCTCTGTGTTAGTGTTATTAACTTACAAAGCCATTATTTTTGTTTTGTTTCAGTTTCACAAATTCCTCAGTGAATTCACCCGTGGGGTTATTGAGTCTGTTTAGCTGATTGAAGAGCTAGCTTCTTTAACTAGTGGGTCCATGACGAAGACTTCTGTTTTGTTTGATCAGCCATTTTACTGCCGTGTTGCAGGCACAGTTTGGAAACAATTAAGGTATGTAAATAAACATATGCACAATCTTTCTTTGTGAATAACCCTATTTACATCAGATATACACTATATTGTCAAAAGTATTTGGTCACCTGCATTTACTCACATATGATCTTGAAGTGCCATCCCATCAAATTATATCCTCGAGCATTCAAAGTTAATTTTACTGCAACTAAGGTGCCAGGCCCAACTCCTGAAAAACCAACCCCACATCATAATTCCTCCTCCACTAAATTTCACACTCGGCACAATGCAGTCTCCGAAACGTATGGTTCTCCTGGCAACCTCCAAATCCAGACTGGTCCATCAGATTGCCAGATGGAAAATCGGGATTCGTCAGTCCAGAGAAGGCGTCTCCACTACTCTAGAGTCCAGTGGCAACCTGCTTTATACCACAGCATCCCAAACTTTGCATTGGACAAACAAAATGATGGCTATTTAAGCAAAAATTGTGTTCCCATGTTTAGTTTTTACACATTTTTACTACTAATTCGTTTCTATCTAGTCTGCACTTTGTTTTAATATCATTATTGACTTTTATCTAGTTTGCACTTTGTCTGTATTATTTCTATTATCATTATTATCCACTCATCTTTGCCTTATTCTATTATTCATTTTCCTATTTTAATGATGTTCAATCTGTGTTGTTGGTGTTGTTGTTGGGGACAAGTGTTGTAAATTAGCTTTGGCTACAAACACTATGATCTATACATTGGATAACTCTTTCAGATGTCTATGTTTTGGTATCTGTCCCTATTTCAAATAAACCTTAATATATGTATGGCTTAGATTAACCTGCTTAGCCATGGAAACCCATTCCATGAAGCTCTCTGCGTACTGTAGGTGGGCTAGTAGGAAGGTCACATGAAGTTTGGAGCTCTGCAGCAATTGGCTGTGCAGAAAGTATTTGCACTATGCTGACCCCTCTCTGTCAGTTTAGATGGCTTACCACTTCGCGGCTGAGTTGCTGTTGTTCCCAAACTCTTCACTTATCTTACAATAAAGTTGACTTTGGAATATTTAGAAGCGAGGGAAATTTCACGACTGGATTTGTTTCATAGGTGGCATCCTATGACAGTTCCAAGCTGGAAATCACTGAGAGCGGCCCATTCTTTCACAAATGTTTGTACAAACAGTCTCCATGCCTGAACGCTTGATTTTATACACCGGGCCAAGTGATTTAAGGGGAACATTATCACCAGACCTATGTAAGCCTCAATATATACCTTGATGTTGCAGAAAAAAGACCATATGTTTTTTTAACCGATTTTGGCAATTTAAACGCCTTTCAATCGTTCGCTTGTCGGAGCGATGACCTTTCACCCGTGACGTCACATTACACACACCAAGTCAATTCAGCTCTGTTATTTTCCGTTTTTTCCACTGTTTTCCGGTACCTTGGAGACATCATGCCTCGTCGGTGTGTTGTCGGAGGGTGTAACAACACGAACAGAGACGGATTCAAGTTGCAACAGTGGTCAAAAGATGCGAAAGTCCCTCGTTTGTTCTGCACACTGTACCGACGACAGCTATGCTACGACAGAGATAGCAAGAATGTGTGGATATCGTGCGACACTCAAAGGAGATGCATTTCCAACGATAAAGTCAAGGAAATCACAAAGGTGAATTTTGTTGATGTTATTGAATTATGTGGAGTGTGCTAATCAGACATATTTGGTCACGGCATGACTGCAAGCTAATCGATACTAACATGCTATTTAGGCTAGCTGTATGTACATATTACATCATTATGCCTCATTTTTAGCTATATTTGCATCCAGCCTTTCCCTCCACCCACATTTAATGCCAAACAAACATATACCATTCGTTGGTTAGAAGACGATCGCCAAATTTGTCCTCGCTTCCTCCCGTTCCGCTTTCTGTCGTGATATGGCTCAAAAGCTTCTGTTTCTTCTTTCATTTCGTTTTCAGTACCTGCCTCCACACTACAACCATCCGTTTTAATACATGCGTAATCTGTTGAATCGCTTACGACGCTGAAATCCGAGTCTGAATCCGAGCTAATATCGCTATACCTTTCTGTGCTATCCGCCATGTTTGTTTCTGTGTGATCACGCTGTGACGTCACAAGATAATGGACAGGTGGATATAACGATGGTTAAATTAGGCAATTTGAAGCCGTTTTTCGGGATATTGCGTGATGGGTAAAATTTTGAGAAAAACTTTAAAAAAAAAAAAAAAGCTTCTGAGAACTGATTTTTATTGGTTTTAACCCTTCAGAAATTGTGATAATGTTCCCCTTTAAGACACCTGATTCTCATCATTTGGCTGGGTGGCCAAACACATTTGGCAATATATTTTTTCCTTTTAAAACTTAGTGGGTGCAGCTTTTGTCTCGGCGTGCTTTATAGGGCGGAAATTATAGTACTTAATGGCTGTTGAAAGATTGTATTATTCGAGTGTATGTGCAAATAAAACTAGGCTGGTGTCCATGGCAGTGACAAACATTGGGATAAATGTAGGTCTCATTTGTTCTCTTTCAACAGTCTGAGATCAGCTGCACACATTTATTACTGGGAGCGTCTGACACAAACGACCTCTGCTCGCCTTCTGATGTCCATTACTGCCGATTGGATTGTCTGTATGAGTGTGTCATGACTAACGCGATGGACACCCTAAGGCTCATTAGCAGGTCGGCGCCATCCGTCGCCCTCTAAACAGCTTGTGACGGCCGGGAGAGTCCGGCGAGCCCGGCGGCGGTCGCTTTTGACAGACGCAACTTGAGAAATCGATGACCGCAGTGTCACCGCTCTGGGAAGTCTTGATTGTTGTTGGCCGCTGGATGCAAATAAAAGCCAGCTCTCCGGAACGTCCCCTTTTTTCTCTATTGTTTTTCTTTTCACCCACCCCCCCCTGAATGTCAGAGCCGCTAACGGCTTCTCGCAGCAGCGTGTCCACACGATGACTTTGCTCAGTAGAGCACAAAGTCAAGACAAAAACAAGTAAGCGGCCTGAAAAGACACCTGGAAAAACGAAGACGTATCAGCATCAAACAGGTAAAACTCAAAGACATTGCTTTCCTCTGGTCTTTCAGCTCCAAGAACACCAATGATGAGTCTTTAAAGTACCTGGGCGGTATCCTGAAAAGGTTCTGTATCAAAGTGCTGTTAGAATATTGGAGAAAATATACACTTAATATAGCTTCACTCTCTTTTGTATCAAACGTCCTCTTTGATCTTTACAGTTCCTGGAGCACACACTCCATGTGTGGCGCCTGCCTTCTCAATATCGGACAGGTGAAAAGACAACATATTAAGTCCCATTTTTAAACTCATTTGCATACACTAGCCTTAAAAGGCCTACTGAAACCCACTACTACCGACCACGCAGTCTGATAGTTTATATATCAATGATGAAATATTAACATTGCAACACATGCCAATACGGCCGGTTTAGTTTACTAAATTGCAATTTTAAATTTCCCGCAGAGTTTCTTGTTGAAAACGTCGCGGAATGATGACGTGTGCGCATGACGTCACGGACTGTCAGGAAATATCAGCGCAGGACCACTTACGGCTAAAAGTCGTCTCTTTTCATCGCGCAATTAAACAGTATTCTGGACATCTGTGTTGCTGAATCTTTTGCAATTTGTTCAATTAATAATGGAGAAGTCAAAGTAGAAAGATGGAGTTGGGAAGCTTTAGCCTTTAGCCACACAAACACACGGTGATTCCTTGTTTAAAATTCCCAGAGGTGAAGCTTTACTATGGATCAGAGCGGTCAAGCGAACATGGATGCCGACCACATGTCAACCGGCAGGTTTCGGTGAGAAAATTGTGTTAAAAAGTCGCCTCTTACCGGAGATCTGTGGAGTTTGCGCCGTCCTTGTATCTGCCGTCGACTTCCCTCAGACACTGGCCTCAAGACACCCGTGGACACACCCCTCCGACTATCAGGTACTATTAAACTCACTGAAACACTAGCAACACAATAGAAAGATAAGGGATTTCCCAGAATTATCCTAGTAAATGTGTCTAAAAAGATCTGAATCCGTCCCAATGCAATCGCCTTTTTTTTTTTTCTAGTCCTTCGCTATCAATATCATCATCCACAAATCTTCCATCCGTGCTCAAATTAATCGGGAATTTGTCGTTTTCTCGGTCGGAATAGCTCTTTTTGTTTGATGCTCCCATTAAAAACAATGTGAGGACGTGAGGAGCCCTCACCCTTGTGACGTCATCGTCTGCGACTTCCGGTGAAGGCAAAGCTTTTTTATTCGCGACCAAAAGTTGCGAACTTTATCGTCAATGTTCTCTACTAAATCCTTTCAGCAAAAATATGGCAATATCGCCAAATGATCAAGTATGACACATAGAATGGACCTGCTATCCCCGTTTAAATAAGAAAATCTCATTTCAGTACGCCTTTAATCAGGGATGTCTAAGTTAACGCGATAATACACTGCTCTCCTCACCTCCCAGTGGTGATCAAGGGTGATGAGTCAAATGCAAAGAATATTTTCGCCACACCTAGTGTGTGTGTGACAATCATTGGTACTTTAACTTTTTAACTTTAATAACATATGTTACTTTAACTTAACAGAGCAAATTGTTGCGACACAGGCATCCTTTTTGACTATTGCCATTCCCTAACGCGGGAAAATATGGTTGCGTTCACTGGTTACTATTGAGCCACAAGCGGAAAAATAACGGGCAGAAATGTAAAAAGAAAAGCCACTTTATGGAAATCCCACGTCCAAAATCATGGCGAGACGTTTTCACGACAAGATTATTTATTGCAGTGAGCCGTCTTCACTGGAGCAAATGCCTCTTGCATGTGTTTGGATTACAGTTGAGTATTAGTAATATAAAATGTTGATTTTTACTAGAACTGCTTATGTAAAGCAATATAAAATCTCAGCAGAAATGAAAAAAAGGTAGGCAGGATTTAATTGCTAACAATCAAGTCTGTTGTGAAAACATGTCAAGAAACCTTAAAGTTAAAGTTAAAGTACCAATGATTGTCACACACACACTAGGTGTGGTGAAATATGTCCTCTGCATTTGACCCATCCCCTTGTTCACCCCCTGGGAGGTGAGGGGAGCAGTGAGCAGCAGCGGTACCGCGCCCGGGAATCATTTATGGTGATTTAACCCCCAATTCCAACCCTTGATGCTGAGTGCCAATCAGGGAGGTAATGGGTCCCATTTTTATAGTATTTGGTATGACTTGGCCGGGGTTTGAACACACAACCTACCGGTCTCAGGGCGGACACTCTAACAACTGAGTAGGTTCTTCTCAAACCAATCGCGCTCACAGCTTCAAAATAAAAGCGCTAAACTTTACATTCGGTCTAACTACAGCAACAAAATAGAAATGTCTCACATCACGACCGGGCAGCACGGTGAAACAGGGGTTAGCGGTCCTGGGTTCAATCCCCATGCTCAGGGTCTTTCTGTGTGGAATCTTTTTTCTTCCCGTGATTGCGTGGGTTCCCTTTGGGTACTTCCGCTTCCTCCCACCTCCAAAGACATGCACCTGGGGATAGGTTGATTGGCAACACTAAATTGGGCCGAGTGTGTGAATGTGAGTGTTGTGTGTCTATCTGTGTTGGCCCTGTGATGAGGTGGCGACTTGTCCAAAGTGTACTCCGCCTTCCTGGGGACTGTGTGGCAAAGTTGGTAGAGTGGCTGTGCCAGCAATCTGAGAGTTACTGGTTCAATTCCCACCTTCTACCATCCTAGTCACATCCGTTGTGTACTTGAGCAAGACGCTTCACCCTTGCTCCTGATGGGTCCTGGTGAGCGCCTTGCATGGCAGCTCCCTCCGTCAGTGTGTGAATATGTGTGTAAATGGGCGAATGTGGAAATACTGTGTAAGCGCTCTGGGCTCCTTAAAAACGGGTAGAAAAGCGCTCTACAAGTACAGCTCATTTACCATTTCTGCCCAAATGCAACTGGGATAGGCTCAAGCACCCCTGCGACCCCGAACGGGACAAGCGGTAGAAAATGGATGGATGGATGATTGATTGATTGACCTGAATGTTGAATTCATTCACCCCGGTGACCCTAGTACATTACGACCATGCTTTGTAAAATATTTTTTGCAATGCAATCTGTGATATTTCTACCTAAGTGTTAGTGCATCAGTTAAGGAATGTGTGGGGCATTTTAGTGGCAGGCTGAAATATTGTGTATATACTATTATAACATGTTCTGATTGAGTCCTCAATTACAGAAAGTTTTACAGACTGACTATATATATTTTTTTTTAATAAAAAGAGAAGGTCAAAACATGTTCATGCAGCAATACGAGTATGATTAACTTGTACAATATGTAATGTACAGACTATCAGAGGTATTTATTCATGTAGAAATATCAATGATTATACTACCAAACATATTTGACAATCAAAGCAGGATTGTAACAATACTCATTTTGTGTTATTAATGCATGAAACTGGTATTTAAACACTGCGATGAGGTGGCGAGTTGTCCAGGGTGTACACCGCCTTCCGCCCGATTGTAGCTGAGATATGCACCAGCGCCCCCAGCGACCCCAAAGGGAATAAGCGGTAGAAAAATGGATGGATGGATGGTATTTAGACAAAAAAAGGTAGCTTTTCCAATTAATTCAAGTGCTCCTACGGCAGGGATACGAATGATGTATTCCTACAAACCAAGCACTGAAGGTAATTTTTTTTATTGTCATTAAAAGTGTGTTTATATCCTTTTTGTTTTGAGGTTTTTAAAAAAAGCTTAATGTTAAAAACATTTCACTAAAGCAAACTAATAGTCCAGTCATGGTATAAAAAAAAAAAAAACTTTAAAAGTGGTCAGTCTAGGTCAGGGGTCGGCAACCTAAAATGTTGAAAGAGCCATATTGGACCAAAAACACAAAAACAAATATGTCTGGCGCTGCAAAAAAAATAAAAGCCATATTACATATAGATAGTGTGTCATGCGATATAAATTGAATTAAGAGGACTTAAAGGAAACCAAATGAACTCAAATATAGCTACAAATGAGGCATAATGATGCAATATGTACATATAACTAGCCTAAATAGCATGTTAGCATCGATTAGCTTGCAGCCATGCCGTGACCAAATATGTCTGATTATCACTCCACACAAGTCAATAATGTGAACAAAACTCACCTTTATGCATTCATGCACAAGCTTAAATGTTTGTGGGACAAAATGAGACGGGAAAAGAAGTGGCATAAAATACGTCTTAGAAAGTCGGAGGAAGTTATGCATGTAAACAAACTACGGTGAGTTCAAGGACCGCCAGAATTAGTAGGACAAAACGGCACTCGACAAATACTCGAATCAGTGAAGCATGTTTGATACAAACAGTGTGCTTTATAACATTTAGGGAGGTTTGTGTTATGTTTGTCTTCCTACAGAAACTATATTGAAACAAAAAAAAATGTTTTATAATTTTTTCCACTCATCTTTTTCCATTTTTCATACATTTTTGAAAAAGCTCCAGAGAGCCACGAGAGTTGCCGACCCCCAGTCTAGGTACACTAATCGATGATTTAAAAAAAAATACATGCATCAGTGACTAATTGGGATTAATTTAGAGTTTAGTATGAACAATGTGATTAATCGCAATTGAATATAGCCCTAATAGTAATATAATAATTTTAGTTGGCAACACAACATATTGTTTTAATTAGTTACACAATTTCCTTTCATCAACCGCTGGCTCCACCAAGGCACCTCCGGATGGCCTTGTTGTGTCGAAACCACCTGGACTATTATTCCTTTGACTCGCACCCCACCTTTCGAAAGACCCATCTGGCAACAAACTTATTTTTCAAGACCGAATGAACTTGTTTTTGTGTCACGGACTAAAAGAAGAACAAATAATTATTGATCGAGGCTCATCCCTCTGACAATCGCAAGGTTGATTAAGGCCAATGCTGTAATTTTCACCTATGACCTTTGTTGAATAAATGTTGTTTCACCTTTCAGAAAGACCTGGCCTCTGACTTCTCAAACGAAGAACGAGAGGTGAGTCTAAAAGTACCCTTGGAGACGGAAATTGACTTCAGCCAGTGAAGGATCTCTGCTGTGCAAGGTCTCCATTAAAAGTGAGGTAGTCATTGGTTATTCTTAAAAGTGACCTTCCTGCAATTGGCGCGGGGATCGATTACCAATCATTGCCACGCTTACAAATGTCCTTCTATTCAAAACCCTGTTTCCACTAAGCGAAGTCCCAAATCCGAAATCTTAAAAGCAACACAACACCTAAACACACACAATAGCACATAAGCAGGACATCTGCAATAATCATTGAGCAATGTTGCAGTCTGAAACAGCACATTTGTCAATATAAGGAAGTATCAAATAATTATAGATGCGTATTACTTATGCATACAAAGTATGAGGACTGGTTGGCACAGTGCTGCCGGAAACGTTCCTTCGTGGATGCGTAGAGATGAACATGGCAAGAGGTAAGAAATAATGAATTTATTCTAAGTAACAAAGGGAGCTAAATAACAAAAACACTGGCGCTAATAAAAAGCAAACCAAAAATGCTAGTGTGAGAACTAGGATATACAAACAGAAAACTAGACTTGGCACGATGGCACAAAATGTAAAACCAAAAACAATTAGCATGAGAGCTAAGAAAAGGCAGGTGGCTTAGCATATGCGCTAGCGAGAATACACGTACCAAAAGAAGCAGTCGTCACTAGTTGCATGTGAGCAAATTTATGGACCCAGACTGAACAAAGAAAGGAGGAAGGCTTGTATAGGGAGTAATCAAGGAGAACCAGGTGTGTGTAGAAAACGAGGAGCAGGTGAAATCAATGTGTAACCATGGTAACGGACTAAACAGGAAGTAAGTGGCTCAGAAGAGAATGAAACAAAGATGGAAAAATAAACATGTAAAGATCCGAGTCTCGGATCACAACACAAAGTCTCCATTAGAACTTATCCAGTAACACACGTGTCTGCATCATTCGACTTACTGCATCATGAGCTTAACTTCATAAAGTATTAGGTGTCACCAAAAACAATTACCATTCCATTTCACATTAAAGATAGCATAAATCCATTCCAGAGGGTTAATGATAAATAGGTTAGTGTTTTTCATACAAACCGTTGTTCTGTAATTTCACTTAATCAAACCTTTTCTAACTTTCCACACTACAATAATACAAGTTATTTCTGCTGATATCGGGTTGGATCAATATCAGTATCGTATAGAAAGTGAAAATGTTCACACAATCAAAGATGACATGTCCGCAAGGCTAACTAGTTACCATCTATTATTAGAATGGTACTAAATATAAGATTTTAGTTTCACGCTAAAAATTGCTGTGTATGGCCTGCAGCCTGATGGCACATATCCACCGTGGCCCCTGGAGGCCAAATATTTAGGCACCCCTGAACTAAACAAAAGCAAATACTAATATCTATTACATTTGAAAACATTTGGGTTTTGCCCTCTCGTGATCCGGGGAAGAGTGAGATGCACAGCTCACTTTGCAGGTGACGGAGAGTTCTGCGTGGACACGGGAAAAGACACTGAGAACCACGGAGAGACTGAACACAAGGAAAACAGGATTTGCATAATGCAGGATGATCGCTTACTGTACTTCAACAGAGAACTAAGTTCCCGCAAGGATCCCTAGGTCCACTGGTCTCTTAAGCAGCTCCTCGTCATCAGTCACAGGTGTGTAATGCGGCCGGCTGCGGCAAAGAGTGGGCGCGGTCCGCTTGATGAGTGCAGGGGCGTGTCTGGAATGCGCTGTCAGTGGGTCCTCAGGTTGGACTCGTAGCGGAGGGAGAGGCAGAATGCGCATTTCCCACAACAGTATCCCCCCCCTATGGACAGATTCCAGATGTCCAGGAATCTGAACCCCCCGAAAAGCAGGAACAAAAGTCAAGGGAGGGTGGAGGGGCAAACTGGTGGTGGGTCGCCAGCCCAGGTTTCCCCGAATCCACCGGGGACGAGTCTGATGGCGGCGGCGAGTAGAACGTCGCTGAGGCCAGCGAGGCGGGCGACCAAGGAACGGCCACCATCTTGGACGTCGGGGAGGCGGACTCGAGTGGCGCCATGGTGTGTCTCGCCAGAAACGAGGAGGTGACGTTGGAGGCGTGGAAGCAGCAGAAGAAGTCGTCTGAGGCGTAGAGGAATAGGCGGACGTCATCGGCGGCGTGGGAGCGGCAGGGGTCATTGGAGACGGAGACGAGGAGAGCAGCTGAGGAGCTGGCCGAGGTGCTGAAGTCGGCGCTGCAGGGCGAGGGGCAGCGGTCAGGGCTGCCGGCCGAGGGGCGGAGGTCAGGGCCAGGCTGGGAGCGGGTGGAGATGAGGGGGCCAGCCTGGGTACGGGTGCTAGCTCACAGGCTAGCCTGGGGACAGGTGCTAGCTCGGGGGCTAGCCGAGGGGCTGGTGCTAGCTCGGGGGCCAGCTCGGGGACTGCCGCTGGCTCGGGGGCTAGCTCACAGGCTAGCCTGGGGACAGGTGCTAGCTCGGGGGCTAGCCGAGGGGCTGGTGCTAGCTCGGGGGCCAGCTCGGGGACTGCCGCTGGCTCGGAGGCTAGCTCGGGGACTGCCGCTGGCTCGGAGGCTAGCTCGGGGACTGGCGCTGGCTCGGAGGCTAGCTCGGGGACTGGCGCTGGCTCGGAGGCTAGCTCGGGGACTGGCGCTGGCTCGGAGGCTAGCTCGGGGGCTGGTGCTAACTCGGAGGCTAGCTCGTGGACAGGCGCTAGCTCGGAGGCTAGCCAGGGGACTGGTGGCTGCGGCTGGGAAAAGCGGAAGATAGGTGGGATATCTCTGGCAGGGGAAAGTCTGTCTGGTTGCAAATGTTCTACCACATTAGCACAGCCACCAGTACTTAAATGAAAGACAGATGGTATAGGTCTGGAAGGTGTTTGCCTGTCTGGGTGCCGCTGTGCCCCCACACCAGCACAGCCACCAGTACTATCCCCCCCTTCCGAAAGCAGATGCCAGACGCTTCCTGCTGGCTGAGGAACAAAGGGTGGGAAGAGGGTGTTCAGGCGACGAGAAAATTCCTCGATCCCTACGGCACCATTAAACAGTCCCTTGAAAGCGTGTTGAGGGCTAGAAAAATTGTCCATGGTGGAGGAAAAAGAAAAAGACATCCTGAGAGGGGCAAAAAGGAAGGAGGAAGGGAAACAAAAAATGTCACTGGGGCGGAGCCAAAGTCACTGGGGGGCGGGGCTATACAACACAAAAAAAAAAATAAAAAAAAATAAACTGTGCCGTCAGGTCCTACTTTAAAATTTGGCGGGAACTTACTGTTATGGTTTACTAAGGACGTGACGGAAAACGGACACCAGGTGGCAGTAGTGTACAGAGATTTAATATATATATATATATATATAAATAAATCACATATCTATAATAATCAAACAATAGAAAACAAACTAAGGGAATGGAATGTGAACTATAGATTCAAAAGTGTATGTGGTGTGAGACTATGTGTGTAAGTTAACTGGAGTGTCTTACCAAAGTGTTGGAGGTGCGTGTTGAGAGACGCGATGCAGTCCAATAAGGGCAAGACAGGCAGGGTAGTCCGTGCAAGGAAGCGAGGAGTCGAGGGACGAAGGAAGCAATCCGAGGACGAAGGAGATCCGGGGAAGAGTGAGATGCACAGCTCACTTTGCAGGTGACGGAGAGTTCTGCGGGGACACGGGAAAAGACACTGAGAACCACGGAGAGACTGAACACAAGGAAAACAGGATTTGCATAATGCAGGATGATCGCTTACTGTACTTCAACAGAGAACTAAGTTCCCGCAAGGATCCCTAGGTCCACTGGTCTCTTAAGCAGCTCCTCGTCATCAGTCACAGGTGTGTAATGCGGCCAGCTGGGGCTAAGAGTGGGCGCGGTCCGCTTGATGAGTGCAGGGGCGTGTCTGGAATGCGCTGTCAGCGGGTCCTCAGGTTGGACTCGTAGCGGAGGGAGACGCAGAATGCGCATATCCCACAACAGATATATCTCAAATAAGGGCGATATTGTCATGATCCACGTCTTGGATCATGGCATATTCTGGTTTTGGTTCTGTTTGTTGTCACATTCTGCCTAGTATTTGTCTTCCTCAGTTCTTTGTGGCACTTCCTGGTTTTGTACCGTTGTCATAGTTACCCATTTAGTGTCACCTGTCTCTCCTTTGATCACGTGCACCTGCCCTTGATTAGTTATCTCCCTATTTAAGACCGCCTTTGTTTGACATTCTTTCTTGGACTCTTGTTTGCTTGACGCTACAGTTGACGTCGCTCTTTCCAGCCTTGTGGTAACTACCTTCGTGTACATTACCTTCCATGCTATTTCAGTTGTTTGTCCCTAGCTCATGCTAGCGCTTTCCGTTTTGTTTGTTAGTGCCTCCGAGCAAGTGTTTTTGGTTCTTAGACTGTTTTAGTTAGTATAAATAAATTATTGTTCCCACCTCACGCTGTGTCCATCTTCGCTGCACCCACGAGAGAATAACTCATCACCACAATGGTACCAAGACGTCACAGATATTTGCTTATTGTCTGTCTATACACACACACACATATATATATATATATATATTTATATATATATATATATAGTAAGGGTGTGGAGAAAAATCGATTTGAAGTTGAATCGCGATTCTCACGTTGTGTGATTCAGAATCGATTCTAATTTTTTCAAAAATCGATTTTTTTTTATTTTTTTTTAATCGATCCAACAAAACATCCATCCATCCATCCATTTTCTACCGCTTATTCCCTTTCGGGGTCGCGGGGGGCGCTGGCGCCTATCTCAGCTACAATCGGGCAGAAGGCAGGGTACACCCTGGACAAGTCGCCACCTCATCGCAGGGCCAACACAGATAGACAGACAACATTCACACTCACATTCACAATACACAGCAATACCATAACAATGCAATACAATTCCAAAACCAAACCTGACCCAGCAACACTCAGAACTGCAATAAACAGAGCAATTGAGAGAAGACACAAACACGACATAGAAAAAAACGAAAGTAGTGAAACAAAAATGAATATTATCAACAACAGTATCAATATAATTTCAGCATAGCAGTGATTAAAAATCCCTCATTGACATTATCATTGGACATTTATAAAAAAAATTTAAAAAAGAACAATAGTGTCTGTGGTAGGTGTGGCCTGCACACCTACAGCGAAGCGGGGTGTGGCAGAACCGGCTTCCAGATTGGCGACAGGTGGAACACAGCTGGAAGTGTTTGTCTGATCACCTGTCACTCTGTTAAAGGATGCAGTCGGGAAGGAGAGTGGTGGGTGGATGGCAGAGCACGCCGATAGAAAGAGAGCGACGACATGGAGATGGCTGAGATGGACAAAAAGAACATTTTATTGGAAAATAAAAGACTGTTCAAAGCCCTGAATGCAGCTGTCATGTCCGGGGGGTGGGTCCAGTGGTCCAGAGGTCCAGAGAACCCGGAAGCAAGAGACTTCCACAGTGTCACAGTGGCTTACACTTGCATCGCATCTCATAAGCTTGACAACACACTGTGTCCAATAATTTCACAGAGATATAATAAGTCATATGTTGGTTCGTTTAATAGTTAAAACAAATTTACATTATTGCAATCAGTTGATAAAACATTGTCTTTTACAATTATAAAAGTTTTTTTTTTTAACTTTACTACTCTGCTAGCATGTCAGCAGACTGGGGTAGATCCTGCTGAAATCCTATGTATTGAATGTATACAGAATTGTTTTGAATTGGAAAAATATCGTTTTTGAATCGAGAATCGCGTTGAATCAAAAAAATCGATTTATAATCGAATCGCGACCCAGGAATCGATATTGAATCGAATTGTGGGACACCCAAAGATTCACAGCCCTGATATATATATATATATATATATATATTTATATATTTATATATATATATATATATATATATATATATATATATATATATATATATATATATATATATATATATGTACATAGCCCGGCCCCTGGCCAAAATCTTTTAACCCATAAGAGCCCCCGGGTCAAAAAGTTTGGGGACCCCTAAACTAGACTCATATTAATCTACTTGTTATTTCTTGTGAATAGCTACTTACTTTCTACTATGGACACTTCTATATACACTTCTTAAATTTAACTAAGCACCTAGTTCTTGTTTTGTGTCAAGCTAGTTGCGCCCCCCCCGTGACCCCAAAGGGAATAAGCAGTAGAAAATGGATGGGATGGGATAGTTTAGTTGCTGGCTTTGCTATTAGCTTGTCTGGTTCTGCTTCCTCCGTGTGTAGCATGTTCATTAGGCTTGTCCTGCAGTCCTCCAGTGATAATAAAACCTAATCAATCAATGTTTATTCATATAGCCCTAAATCACAAGTGTCTCAAAGGGCTGCTCAAGCCACAATGACATCATCAGTTCAGATCCAACATCAGGGCAAGGAAAAACTCAACCCAGTGGGATGAGAACTGCAGTTTGCTTTCCGCAATGGAGGATTATTGACCGTGGGGAGCGGCGCCACACTGTGTGTAGTGATACAGTTAGCTCCTAGCTGCCTCTGTGGTAGCTGATTCTTCCAGTCGGCGGACTGAGCATCAAAAAAATCGATGTTTAAAAATTTGGACGGTTGAGAGGGAATGGGAATTACCATCGATGCCCGATGTTTGATGCCTATCCCTAGTCAACAATTTGTAATTATTTTAATAACAAACTAAGCTTCTTTGAGTGTTCTGCTGCAATCGGGCGGAAGGCGGCGTACACCCTGGACAAGTCTGTACTTTCTCTAAAAATATATTTTGTCATGATCCAACATGAAAGTTTGGACTTTGTTTGCTATTTTCCTGTTTTTTGTATCATTTCCTGTTCCGGAGCCCCTACTTTGTTTCTACTTCATGTTGGAGTCCCTGTTTTGCTGCACCCTCACTTTCTGTTCTGTTTTCTGCCAGCACACGTTTTCCATTAGTTAACGTAATCAAGACTAATTAGTTTCACCTGTTGTTCCTTGCCGGTGCTGGATCATTATGCTCAGTACCTCAACGAGTGTTTGTCTTCTGTGCACTTCCATGCTACACCAGATTTGTTTTGCTCAACCTGTTTCATCTGTCTTCAAACAGACTTCTTGCCTGCACATCACCTTTCTTGTCTAATCCTGGGGTCTGGACCAGAGAAGTAGCATATTTTTTAATAAAGTTAAGTAAAATGTACTAAAAGCGGAGCTATATTACGTAGAATAAGCTAAATAATCTGCAGACGGACTAAGACAATTTTGACTCGTGGGCCATATTGAGAGAAAAAATGTGTTTTGGGGGGTATGTGTGTGTAATTTATATGTACATTTTTTGTGTTTAAGTGCCTTTTTTTCCGGAACACCCCAACAAAACGGAATGGAATTTTACAGTTTTTTACTGAATGGGACACCCAAAGTGTACATGAAAATAAAAAAAAGTGGGATTTACAATATTAACTACGAACCATAAAACACTGAATATTAACAACATATGAACCTCTCCTCTTTTACTTCTCAAACCACCTCCTTGCCCTGCATCCGGGGTCCAGACCGGAGAACGTAGCACATTTGTTCTTACCGTGTTTCGACAATTTCTTCCTAAAGTTAAGTAAAATGTACTCAAAGCGGAGCTATATTACGTAGAATAAGCAAAATAATCTACCGACAGAACAAGAACATTTTGTCTCGAGGGGGCATATTGAGAGAAAAAATGTGCTTTGGGGGGTATGTATGTATAAATTATATGTACACTTGATTTAAGTCCCTTTTTTTCCGGAACACCTAAAAAAAAAACGGAACGCAATATTAGGGTTTTTTACTGAATGGGACACCCAAATATGTACATGAAAATAAAGAAAGTTGGATATACAATATCTATGAACAATAAAACACTGAATATAAACAACATATGAACGTCACTCCTCTTTTACTTATCAGATCAGCTCCTTGCCCAGCATCCTGGGGTCCAGACCAGAGAACGTAGCACATTTGTTCTTACCGTGTTTCGACAATTTCTTACTAAAATTAAGTAAAATGTACTAAAAGCGGAGCTATATCACGTAGAATAAGCAAAATAATCTGCCGAAAGAACAAGAACATTTTGTCTCGAGGGGGCATATTGAGAGAAAAAATTTATATGTATGTATAAATTATATGTACACTTTGTTTAGGTCCCTTTTTTTCGGGAACACCTCAAAAAAACGGAGTGGAATTTTAGAGTTTTTTACTGAATGGGACACGCAAAAATGTACATGAAAATAAAGAAAGTGGGATATACAATATTAACTATGAACAATAAAACACTGAGTATAAAAAAATATGAACATCACTCCTCTTTTACTTCTTAGACCAGCTCCTTGCCTGCATCCTGGGGTCCAGACAAGAGAACGTAGCACTTTTGTTCTTACCGGTGTCCGACAATGTCTTACTAAAGTTAAGTAAAATGTACTAAAACCAGAGCTATATCACGTATAGAATAAGTAAAATAATCTGCCCACAGAACAAGATAATTTTGATTCAAGAGCCATATCTAGAGAAAAAATGTTTGGGTGGTCAAGGTGTATGTGTGTATAAATTATACGGTATGTACACTTTGTGTGTTTGGGTACCTTTTTTTTCCGGAAGACCTCAAAAAACGGAATGGGATTTTACAATTTTTTACTTATTGGGACACCCAAAAATGTACATGAAAATAAAGAAAGTGGGCTTTACAATATTAACTATGAACAATAAAACACTGAATATTAACAACATATGAACGTCACTCCTCTCTTACTTCTCAGACCAGCTCCTTGCCCTGCATCCTGGGGTCCAGACTAGAGAACGTAGCAAATTTGTTATTACCATGGTCTGACAATTTCTTACTAAAGTTAAGTAAAATGTACTAAACCCGGAGCTATATTACGTAGAATAAGCAAAATAATCTGCCGACAGAACAAGATCATTTTGACTCAGGGGCCATATTTAGAGAAAAAAATTGTTTGAGGGGGGGCCAAGGTGTATGTGTGTATAAATTATATGTACACTTTGTGTGTTTGGGTGCCTTTTTTTCCAGAAGACCTCAAAAAAACGGAATGTAATTTTAGGATTTTTTGTATGGGACACCCGAAAGTGTACATGAAAATAAAGAAAGTAGGATTTACAATATTAACTATGAACAATAAAACACTGAATATTAACAACAAGTGAACGTCGCGCCTCGCCCTGCATCCGGGGGTCCAGACTAAAGAACGTAGCACATTTGTTCTTACCGGTGCCCGACAATTTCTTACTAAAGTTAGGTAAAATGTACTAAAACCGGATCTATGTTACGTAGAATAAGCAAAATAATCTGCTGATAAAACAAGATCATTTTGACTCAGGGGCCATATTTAAAGAAAAAATGTGTTTGGGGGGGCCAAGGTGTAAGTGTGTATAAATTATATGTAGACTTTGTGTGCTTGGGTGCCTTTTTTCCGGAAGACCTCAAAAAAACGGAATGGAATTTTACGATTTTTTTGTATGGGACACCCAAAAATGTACATGAAAATAAAGAAAGTAGGATTTACAACATTAACTATGAACAATAAAACACTGAATATTAACAACAAGTGAACGTCGCTCCTCGCCTTGCATCCTGGGGTCCAGACTAGAGGATGTAGCACATTTGTTCTTACCGGTGTCCGACAATTTCTTACTAAAGTTAGGTCAAATGTACTAAAACCGGAGCTATATTACGTAAAATAAGCAAAATAATCTGCTGACAAAACAAGATCATTTTGACTCAGGGGCCATATTTAAAGAAAAAATTAGTTTGGGGTAGGCCAAGGTGTATGTGTGTATAAATTATATGTACACTTTGTGTGCTTGGGTCCCTTTTTTTTACAGAAGACCTCAAAAAAACGGAATGGAATTTTAGGATTTTTGTATGGGACACCCGAAAATGTACATGAAAATAAAGAAAGTGGGATATACAATATTATCTATGAACAATAAAACACTGAATATAAACAACATATGAACGTAGCTCCTGGACCTGCATCCTGGGATCCAGACTAGAGAACGTAGCACATTTGTTCTTACCGGTGTCCGATATTATATTACTAGAGTTAGGTAAAATGTACTAAAACCGGATCTATGTTACGTAGAATAAGCAAAATAATCTGCTGATAAAACAAGATCATTTTGACTCAGGGGCCATATTTAGAGAAAAAAATTGTTTGGGGGGGCAAGGTGTAAGTGTGTATAGATCATATGTACACTTTGTGTGTTTGGGTGCCTTTTTTCCGGAAGACCTCAAAAAAACGGAATGGAATTTTACGTTTTTTTTGTATGGGACACCCAAAAATGTACACGAAAATAAAGAAAGTGAGATTTACAACATTAACTATGAACAATAAAACACTGAATATTAACAACAAATGAACGTCGCTCCTCGCCTTGCATCCTGGGGTCCAGACTAGAGGATGTAGCACATTTGTTCTTACCGGTCCCCGACAATTTCTTACTAAAGTTAGGTAAAATGTACTAAAACCGGAGATATAATACGTAGAATAAGCAAAATAATCTGCTGACAAAACAAGATCATTTTGACTCGGGGGGCCATATTTAAAGAAAAAATGAGTTTGGGGTGGGCCAAGGTGTATGTGTGTATAAATTATATGTACACTTTGTGTGCTTGGGTCCCTTTTTTTTACAGAAGACCTCAAAAAAACGGAATGGAATTTTAGGATTTTTTGTATGGGACACCAAGATATGTACATGAAAATAAAGAAATTGGGATTTAAAATGTTATCGATGAACTATAAAACACTGAATATAAACAACATATGAACGTAGCCCTTCGCCCTGCATCCTGGGTCCAGACCGGAAAACATAGCACATTTGTTCTTACCGTGGTTTGACAATTTTTTACTATTGTTAAGTAAAATGTACTAAAACTGGAGCTATATTACATATAGAATAAGTAACATAATCTGCCGACAGAACAAGAAAATGTAACTTGCCCAAATGCATAAATCAAAGAAAAAAATGTATTTTGGCAAGTCACTGTTTTTTGTCGCTCCGGTGGATTGTTTTTTTTATTTCAAGATGTAAATACCCCAGATTTTAGTACGAGAATTGAGATGAAAAGAATAAACCAGTCTGGCTATTAGGTCACAGAAGGTGTATTTTTGCCATTTTTACCTATTCAGAATTGGTCTTTTCAGTATCAGCAATGGTATTTTTTTAATTTTTTATCCTTAACTTCTTTGCTGTGTGTACAGGTAAACGTAATCACCGTGGCCCAAAGGTCTTGTGTACGCTGAAGTGTTTGTGAGAGCGGCAAATTGGTCGCCTCGCTTCTCCAAAGGGCGGTCACGTTGTGGGTGCAGGCGAGGCCAGACAAATGAGCGCGGTCGCACAGACGTAGCACTTACGGGAGAGGGGTCAAACGTTGCAGGGCACAGATCCATTATTGAGATCAGCACACACGGAGAACATTACATGATTAAGAGGAGCTGATACGTTGCGCAGGTCGAGTGGGTGGAGGAAAAGATTGTTGCTTTAATATTGTGGTCTTTCAATCCGATGTTTCTTAACCACTAAACATAGTTGGACCACAAGCGCCCCCTAGAGGGCCACTACAAAATATCCATTTCTCTTAGCTGTTGTCCGTTTGGGCCACAGCGGAACTCGGTTATAATACACTTATACACCATTTGTGGCAGTAATGACAGTCTCAAACAATCAGAGTAAGTCTGGCGTTAAAGTCATCGAAAAGTTACTTAAGCGCAAAAATGATGACGAAAGTGGTGAAACTGTATTTCAGTTCAGTTCAGTTTCAGTTTATTTTGAACATGTGTACGATAAAATGTAATGCATCACACAATTCCAGTTGTTTCTGTAAAGCACGTCCGAAAAGGAGTAGGAAGAAGCAGAGCTTATTTAATTTTACCCCTTCTCACACCATAGCAATTTTATCCAATGTCCTTGTTCTCTGTAACAGAACAGTGAATAAATAAATAATAAATACATAATATACCATAGTAAGCAAACAAATATTAAATACATAAATAATGTGTCTCAATAAAAATACAAAAAATAAATTTGCAGTTAAATTTTATTAAAAGCTTAATGAAGAAACTTTCTTTAAATCATTGTTTATTAATATTTTTTATATTATTTTTTACATATATCTCATTGGTTGTTGCTAGTCCCTTCTTTTGCAGTATATTTGATTAGTCCAGAGTTGGGCAAATAGTTTGGACTCGGGGGGGCATATTGAGAGAAAAAAAATGTGTTTGGGGGCCAAAGTGTATGTGTGTATAAATTATATGTACACATTTAGCTGTAGAAATCTACTGTACAGTATGTGTGTTTGGGGTTTTTTCAGGAACACTAATACCAAAAGTCACAATGTCCGATAGAATTCTAAAAACGTTAAGACAGACCACCTAAAAAAAATGGAATGGAATTTTTGTCATAATGGGGGGACTACTCAGGACATGGCGTGCAGGTATAAACATGATTTAATTTTAAAGGGGAACATTATCACCAAAGCTATACAAGCGTCAATATATATCTTGATGTTGCAGAAAAAAAAACATGTATTTTTTTAACCGATTTCCGAACTCTAAATGGGTGAATTTTGGCAAATTAAACGCCTTTCTGTTTATCGGTCTTTTAGCGATGACGTCAGAACGTGACGTCACCGAGGTAATACACCCGCCATTTTCATCTTCACATTACAAACACCGGGTCTCAGCTCTGTTATTGTCCGTTTTTTCGACTATTTTTTGGAAAATTGGAGACATCATGCCTCGTCGGTGTGTTGTCGGAGGGTGTAACAACACTAACAGGGAGGGATTCAAGTTGCACCACTGGCAAGAAATCTTCCGCCAGACCCCCATTGAATTTGCCAGAGTGTCTGCACATTTGACCGGCGATGCTAAGACAGACATGGCACAGAGATGTATGGATAACCTGCAGATGCATTTGCAACGATTAAGTCAACGAAATCACAAAGGTGAGTTTTGTTGATGTTGTTGACTTATGTGCTAATCAGACATATTTGGTCACGGCATGACTGCCAGCTAATCGATGCTAACATGCTACGCTAATCGATGCTAACGGGCTATTTACGCTAGCTGTATGTACATTTGAAACTAGATACCCACATTTAATGCGAAACAAACACTTACCAATCGACGGATTTAAGTTGCTCCAGTGTCACAAGATGCGAAAGTCCTGATCGTTTGGTCCGCACATTTTACCGGCGATGCTAATAAGGCAGCCATGCTATGGGCCACTTCATTAGGTACACCCATGCTATGGCCGAATAGCGTCAATAGCTATTCGCTAAATAGCTTCAATTTCTTCTTCAATTTCGTTTTCACTATCTGCCTCCATACTCCGACCATCTGTTTCAATACATGCGTAATCTGTTGAATCGCTTAAGCCGCTGAAATCCGAGTCTGAATCCGAGCTAATGTCGCTATATCTTGCTGTGCTAACCGCCATGTTGTTTGTATTGGCAGCCCTGTATGACGTCACAGGGAAATGGACAGTCGCATCGCAAATAGCGAAAATCAAGAACTTTAAAGCTTTTTTTAGGGCTATTCCGGGAGGTGTAAAATTTTGAAAAAAAAATTGAAAAATAAAACAAGCCACTGGGAACTGATTGTTATTGTTTTTAACCCTTTTGAAATTGTGATAATGTTCCCCTTTAACTAAAAAAGGTACAAACAAAAAGCGCTCACAGCGCAGGCACAACTTGGCTAAGTAAACAAAACTAACACTTAAAAGTAAACTATGAACATAAACAAACAACGATTACTGAGGCTTAAAAAGAGCAGCATGGACTTTGGCATGAAAAACTAACATGGACAGAGCATGAAAAGAACAATGACGCCCGCAGGACTGACTGGAAATGACAAGCCTAAATACTGCCTCTGATTAGTGCTCGGGAAGCAGGTGAGCGGGCGAGCACTAATCAGAGATAGGTGAACACAATAAGTAACTATGGCAACAAAACAAGGGAGTGAAAAACAGGAAGCAATGGAGTGTTAAACAAAACCGAACATAACTAAACAAAACATGATCCCAAAACATGACAATTTTAAATTTTTTTCCTGAATGGGACACCCAAAATATACATGAAAATTAAAGAAAGTGGGATTTATAATATTAACTATGAAAAATAAAACACTGAATTTTAACAATATATGAATGTCGCTCTTTTACTTCTCAGACCAGCTCCTCAATAGTTGTGGATCCTTTACAATCAAGCAAAACACAAGAAAAATTGAACAAACAGCAAAATACGAATGCAAAGTGTAATAAACACCTACAATATGATATATTATCGAAAAAAATTCTGCTTCCGCATCCGTTTCTGACACTTGCGTTTCCTGCTGTCTGCTCTGAAAACAAACCCCGCCCACTCTGGTTTGTTCCTTGTCTGAGCTGCTGTCACGTAGATTATTGTAATAACTCATATAACACCCAAAAGCACAGATTTTGACAATCCCTTCTATATTTCAAGACTTATGGTAATTTGAAAATAACAGTTTTGTTGTTAAAAGTAAAAAAATATATATTTCGGATGAAAAATTACTGTGATAAGGTGGCGACTTGTCCAGGGTGTACACTGCCTTCCGCCTGATTGTAGCTGAGAAAGACACCAGCACCCCCCGCGAGCCCAAAGGAAATAAGTGGTAGAAAACGGATGGATTGAAAATTTTTGCCCAGGTCTGGATTGGTCCATATTTTTATAATCAGCCTGACCTAAGCCTTGGTAATAATTATTGTGATTAACACACACTCCCATATCATTTGACAAGGTTTATATTGTTAATCAATATATAGGTTAGATGTAATTCATTGTGTTTATATCTGAGCCGGCCCCCATGCGCCTCTGTAATGGAAAAGTTGGGCCCCGAGATCAAAAAGGTTAAGAACCCTTGTTCCAATCCATCCAATTTTAAGTCACAGGACTGAACAATGCATGTCTTTGGGACACAGTCATACTCATATCTGATTCATTACCTCATTTATATAAAGTTTTATTGCAAATAGGGCTACAAAAATGCCGTGACAGAGGCCAAAGCCAAATATCCCTGAAAGGTGAAAAGTTCTGTGTTGTCTGGAATGTTAATGGTAGGGAATGAAAAAAGACACTATGTAAAATGCAACAAAATGAAACAAAAATAATGTGAAACTACTCATAAATTAATTAATTAATTAAGAATAAATAAAAATGTATTTGCAGGTTTCCAAGGCAACAGTTCTTGCAATGTTCCTACTGGCAAGAGAACGATTTTTTTTAACCCATTAAATAGGGGTGCTCAAAAAAGCACTTTGGCAATTTTCTGGCACTTTGAATTGTCAATTATTTCTACATGTCCCTGTGTTGCCGTTATAATGCACTCCATTTCTTTTTTTTAGCCCTGCTTTGGTAATGTTTGTTTTAATGTCTGTGTTTTTATGGGATTATCGTTTATGCCTTATGAACACAAACACAAATCACCATGCCCAAGACAAATGTTCTTAATGGAACAATGAAGTTTACCCTGACCTGACCTGGTAAATGGTGTGTTCTTTTTTAGTTGATCTGCTGTTTCTTTTCTTTTTCTTCTATGTCCCACTCTCCCCTGTGGAGGGGGTCCGGTCCGATCCGGTGGCCACGTACTGCTTGCCTGTGTATCGGCTGGGGACATCTCTGCGCTGCTGATCCGCCTCCGCTTGGGATGGTTTCCTGCTGGCTCCGCTGTGAACGGGACTCTCGCTGCTGTGTTGGATCCGCTTTGGACTGGATTCTCGCGACTGTGTTGGATCCATTGTGGATTGAACTTTCACAGTATCATTTTAGACCCGCTCGACATCCATTGCTTTCCTCTTCTCTAAGGTTCTCATAGTCATTATTGTCACCGACGTCCCACTGGGTGTGAGTTTTCCTTGCCCTTATGTGGGCCTACCGAGGATGTCGTGGTGGTTTGTGCAGCCCTTTGAGACACTAGTGATTTAGGGCTATATAAGTAAACATTGATTGATTGATTGATAAAAGCCCCCCCAAAAAGGAACTATCGCACTAGTGCAGACCCCGGAAAAGCAAAAAACATAAAAATATAAAAACGTGTTAATACAACACGGTGGAAGAAGGGTTAGTGCGTCTGCCTCACAATACGAAGGTCCTAAGTAGTCCTGGGTTCAATCGGGATCTTTCTGTGTGGAGTTTGCATGTTCTCCCCGTGACTGCGTGGGTTCCCTCAGGGTACTCCGGCTTCCTCCCACTTCCAAAGACATGCACCTGGGGATAGGTTGATTGGCAACACTAAATCGGCCCTAGTGTGTGAATGTGAGTGTGAATGTTGTCCGTCTATCTGTGTTGGCCCTGCGATGAGGTGGCGACTTGTCCAGGGTGTACACCGCCTTACGCCCGATTGTAGCTGAGATAGGCACCAGCGCTCCCCCGTGACCCCAAAGGGAATAAGCGGTAGAACATGGATGGATGGATGGATGGTGTTAATACATTTGTGTGTGGAACATACAATTTATGCTATGGTATTTTAAAGAGGAGAAATATGCAAAATGTTCCTCCATAGGCTGCATTCTCCATTTATCTACACAATTTTGTAAAAAAAAAAAATATTTTGTTAGGTTTCCCCCACACTACTGCTTGCTACTTAAATAACTAACAAGCCAAGAAAGGCAATACAAACAACAAAAATATGCCTTAAAAAATATGATACCTCTTTGCATTATAAGGCGTTATATAAATTAATATAAGGGTTTATGTATAATTTCCTATGTTTTAACCCAGGATTCGGCAACCCAAAAATGTGGAAAGAGACGTATTGGACCACACATACGAAAAAGTAATATGTCTGGAGCCGCAAAAATTTTTAAGAATTATATAAGTGTTGCCTAGATGATGGCAATACATAATGTAAGTAACTAATTAGGTATATTAACCTACTATCGAAATGACTATGTGTCGCAGGCTGACGCAAATCTTCATTGACAGAAATGTTGAAACGTAATATTTATTCTACACATTTTTAAAACATTAGAAAACATTAGTAAAACTTCTCAGAGGGTGAGATAAATCCTGGAAATGACTGTCTTAGAATGGCCAAGGGTATAGATGTGTGTGTCCAAGTTAAAGGAAACAGCAGGCGGTCATCTTTTAGTGGATTTATTACAATCTTTCCAAGCCGGGTAACATTTGCTGTGGTCTGGAACAACATGGCACACAAACAACTATCAGAAATGCAGCCAATATTACATCCAGATAATGATACAATATGTGTATAGAGCTAGCCTAAATAGCATGTTAGCATTGGTTGGATTGCAGTTCTGCAGTGACCAAATATGCCTGACTAACACTCCAAAAAGTCAATGACATTAACAAAGCTCACCTTTGTACATTCATGCACAGTATAAAACGTTTGGTGGACAAAATGAGACAAAAAAGGAGTTACATAAAACACGTCTTTCTGTGGCAGCGTCTGAGAAAGTTGTACACGTAAACAAATTGTTGAGTCACAGTCTACACAACGGGGAGTTCAAGGATCGATGAAATTAGTAGGACAAAATGGCGCTCAGCAAACACTCTCATCAGTGACGCATAAACACAAACCTAATAAACACTGGGCTTTCCAAAAATAATGAAGGTTTCTGTCATGTTTGTCTTACAGAAAACATATTACAACAAAAAACATATTTTTCACCTAATTTTTTCCATTTCCATACAGTTTTGAAAAAGCTCCACAGAGCCACCATGGCGTCGCTAAAGAGCCACGGGTTGCTAACCCCCGTTTTAACCCCTTCAATAGGAATGCTGAAATGTATTTGCATCTGAATTGCAATTCTACTGTGTTCTGATTCTAAATGCATATATTTTCTACCGCTTGTCCCTCTCGGGGTCGTGGAGAGGGACAACACAGTTAGGATACGCTTACTCGCTTATCCATTTTTTGTCAGGAGCTGAGAGGAGCTGTTGTAACCTGTGTTGTATAATTTTTGTACCAAGTAATGCAGGGGTGTCAAACTAATTTTTAGCTCAAGGGCCGCATGGAGGAAAATCTATTCCCAAGTGGGCCGGAATGGTAAAATCATGATGTGATAACTTAAAAATAAAGACAACTCCAGGTTGTTTTCTTTGTTTTAATTAGGCCCAAAATAGAACAAGCACATTCTAAAAAACGTACAAATTACAAATAATCCTGTGGACAAAACACTTCAAATTTGTTGAAAATTCTGAGGGAATTGGTGAAGCATGTCCTGTTTGTTTTTTTGACTCCCTCGGTTCCTGTTTTGTGCATCCCTGGGTTTATTTGCAGTTACCAAGGGTGCTTATTGTTTTCACCTGTCTCAGATAAGTGTTCAAGAAGCTTACCTGTTCTCGAGCACTAATCAGAGAGCTATTGTATTTAGTCCTGCCTTTTCTGGTCAGTCAGTCTGGCATCCTAATTTGCTTCACGCAACAGTTGACATTGGTTTTGATTCTTGCTCTTTACCTACTGGCTTCCACGCTAGGTACTTTTGTTATGCTACCTACCACGCTAAGCTCCCTTTTATTTGCTAGCTCCCACGCTAGCCCCCTTAGCTTTTGTCTTCCGCGCTGTGAGCACGCTTTTGTTTGTTCCTACCTGATTTGTTGTTCAAATAAATAATTTCCTACCTTTACGCTGTTTCCGGAGTCCGTCTGCATCTTGGGAGAACGACCCCCGCATCACTATGTGACAAGGCCGTCACACAGAAGACATAAAACGGCAGGTTTTAAATTTCTTGTGGGTCGAGGAGGAGGAGGCACAGTCCCCCTTTTCTGTGCTACTCTTGCTTGGCCCTGGTATAAACTGTTTGCTTGTCTAACAGAATTGCTATTGTGACATCCAGTGGACACATTTAGAACAGCAGTTTCTTTCCTTTACAAAAAATCAAATTTTTTTACTTGGCAAACTCATCACGCAGGCCGGATAAAACCTGTTCGCGGGCCGTAGGTTTGACACCCCTGAAATAATGAATTGTGAGAATCGGTTTGAATTGAAAATCGTCATGAATCAAGAATCGATTCTGAATTGAAACGTCAACTCAAGGATCCGGATCCAATTGAACCGTGAGTTGAGATATTCCCACCCCTACCATTGAACAATTTCTAATCCATCCATCCATTTTCTACAGATAGTCCCCTTTGGGGTCGCGGGGGAATGGAGCCTGTCTCATCTGCATTCGGGCGGGAGGCGGAGTACACCCTGGACAAGTCGCCACCTCATCACAGGGCCAACACAGGTAAGACAGACAACATTCACACTCACATTCACACACTAGGGCCAATTTAGTGTTGCCAATCAACCTATCCCCAGGTGCGTATCTTTGGCAGTGGGAGGAAGCCGGAGTACCAAGAGGGAACCCACGCAGTCACGGGGAGAAGTGAAGTCAAGTGAAGTGAAGTGAAAGATATTTATATAGCGCTTTTCTCTAGTGACTCAAAGTGCTTTACATAGTGAAACCCAATATCTAAGTTACATTTAAACCAGTGTGGGTGGCACTGGGAGCACGTGGGTAAAGTGTCTTGCCCAAGGACACAACGGCAGTGAGTAGGATGGCGGAAGCGGGATTCGAACCTGCAACCCTCAAGTTGCTGGTACGGCCACTCTACCAACCGAGCTATACCGCCTCACAGAACATGCAAACTCCACACAGAAAGATCCCGAGCCTGGGATCGAACTCAGGACTACTCTTCGTATTGTGAGGCATACGCACTAACCCCTGTACCACCGTGCTGCCCCAATTTGTAATTAGTAAAAAAAACTTTTTTTAACATTTAAAAAAAAACCACATTTGTTCTTACAGATTTTCAGAGAAATTTTGGAGGGGTGGGGGGTGGGATATGACATTTCTTTATCATAGCGCGGCAAACAAACGCGCGCACCCAAAGCAAACTGGCAAAGCAATTAGGCAGCTAATGAATGTAAACCTGCACCTGTAGCACACGAGTAATCATGAGGGTGGGGACAGTGAAAAGTGCAGCAATCAAATTAATCAAGCAAAAGGCACAGACCAATTTTTCACAAAGCAGCTCGAGTGTGCCGGCGCTCTCTCCAACAGCAGGTGATGCTAATCATTAATAAATTGGAGCGAGATCAGCCACTCCGTTGCTGTTATATCAAGCGGGACCTTGATGAAGCGTCTGGGCACTGAGTTTTAGCGTATAGTCGACGGGTGTTTTCTCCGGTCATCGTGATTAATGAAGACGTGGGTGACTTTGAGAACATCTGCTCCGATGTCCGCTTGATTCGAGCTTGCCGAGTCGCAGAAAGTTCACGTGAAGTCACTTTGCTCTTCTTCATTATTTATTCAATAAAATAATGCCATCTGGGGAAAAAAAATATTGGCGCAGAGAAAGTGCTTTAAAAGCTTTTCCGGGGTCTTAAAATTTAAGGCCTACTGAAATGAGATTTTCTTATTTAAACGGGGATAGCAGGTCCATTCTATGTGTCATACTTGATCATTTCACGATATTGCCATATTTTTGCTGAAATTATTTAGTAGAGAACATCCACGATAAAGTTCGCAACTTTTGGTCGCTAATAGAAAAGCCTTGCCTCTACCGGAAGTATGTGCGCGTGACGTCACGAGTTGCAGGGCTCCACACATATTCACATTTTTTTTAACGGGAGCCACCAGCAGTAAGAGCTATTCGGACCGAGAAAACGACAATTTCCCCATTAATTTGAGCGAGGATGAAAGATTCGTGTTTGAGGATATTAATAGCGTAGGACTAGAAAAAAAAAAAAAAAAATCAAGTTAAAAAAAAAAAAAGGCGATTGCATTGGGACGGATTCAGATCTTTTTAGACACATTTACTAGGATAATTATGGGAAATCCCTTATCTTTCTATTGTGTTGCTAGTGTTTCAGTGAGTTTAATAGTACCTGATAGGTAGAGGGGTGTGTCCACGGGTGTCTTGAGGCCAGTGTCTGAGGGAAGTCAACGGCAACTGTATGGACGGCACAAGCTCAGCTGATCTCCGGTAAGAGGACACTTTTTACCACAATTTTCTCACCGAAAGCTGCTGGTTGACATTTGGTCGGGATCCATGATCGCTTGATCGCTCTGATCCATAGTAAAGTTTCACCTTCGGGAATTTTAAACAAGGAATCACCGTGTGTTTGTGTGGCTAAAGGCTAAAGCTTCCCAACTCCATCTTTCTACTTTGCCTTCTCCATTATTAATTGAACAAATTGCAAAAGATTCAGCAACACAGATGTCTAAAATACTGTGTAATTATGCGGTTAAAGCAGACAACTTTTAGCCGCGAGTCGTGCAGCGCTAATATTTCCTTACAGTCCGTGACGTCATGCGCATGCATCATCATTCCGCGACGTTCTCAACAATAAACTCTACAGGAAATTTAAAATTGCAATTTAGTAAACTAAACCGGCCGTATTGGCATGTGTTGCAATGTTGATATCTCATCATTGAAATATAAACTATCAGACTGCGTGGTCGGTAGTAGTGGGTTTCAGTAGGCCTTTAAATCTGCGAGTCAATATTTAATTAAATGAACCGTGGGGCTTCTTATTAGAGATGATTGTTTCTATGGGTTTATAAACATTATTTGTTTTACAAACACTGTGATAACAGAGAAGTAGAACATGAGTTCCTTTGATTGGACAGTCAGGAAAGACAGGACATGTGCAAGGCTGTAAGTTCAGTGACAAATTGGTTTGGTTTCAGATCTCAGAATCAGAATTACTTTAATAATCCCCGAGGGAAAATTAAGACTTTCAGCACAATCCCATTCAAGAACAGACAAACATTAGAGGAATACAGAACAGGATCGCTGCCAACTTCCGGCATCCTTTACAAAAAAGGTGAGAACCTTTTTTAACCAGGTAAAATTCAGTCTAAGCCTGGGGAACCTGGAGAGGGGATCCAGACTGAGACCAACGAGGAAAAAACCTCATATCCATAGAACAAAAACATTATAATTATTATTATTTTTTTTTTTCCAAGAAGGCGCCGCTGTAGTGGTTGCTGTTGGCAGGAGTTCTGTGCTTTCGTGTCATCATTTTGTGTTTCCCTCTTGTTTTCATGTGTTTTTATATATATATATATGTATATATATATTTTTTTGCCTTTTGGTTTGAAACCCTTTGGGACTGCGTGACAAGGGGTGGCACTTTCGTGACTTCTGCGGTGCTTTTTTGTGGACTTCTGGATCTGCCTCCTGGGAGCCTTTTGGCCATGGAGACCAGCTGCTGGGTCTCTGCCACCACAGAGTCCATTTGGAGGGACTGGAGGAGATGCAGACGAAGAGACAGGGGTGCAGGGCTAGCACTAAGTGCCGGGACGGACAAGCTTCACAGTTTCCTGGCTGAATGAGCAGCTATCAGATACCTCAGTCTCCTTGGACGTATACTCGCTCTTACATGCGGACTGGACACTGGCCAAGAGTTGGTTGGCGGCCGAGAGTGGAGTCGGCTCTCTTGGTTGCTTTGTTGGGTCTACTCCCGTCTCTTGCCATGCTCACTCCACCCCAGCATATGATGGCGTGGAACACCGCAGAGGCCACCACAGTGTATATGTTTCTTTTAGTTTTTATTCATAGCTGTATGCAGAAGTGGGTGGTTGCATCAGCTCTGCTTTTTTAATGTCTTTAATGTCCTTTGTGTTCTTTGATGTTTCCCTCTTACGTGCTATGGCTGAGTTGTTTTTTTTCTCTTGGCCTCAGTCTGGATCTCCTCTACAGGGGCCAGGCTTAGACCGATTTTTTATTTTTTTCTCCCATTCCCCCCACTTGTTTACCTGTATGTATCTCACCTTTTTTGCAAGGGGCGCCGCAAGTTGGCAGACCCGTCAGCAATCCTGTTCTGTATCCCTGTAATGTTTGTTGACCTTGAATGGGATTGTGCTGAAAATTTTAATTTCCCCTCGGGGATTATTAAAGTATGTCTGATTCTGATGTGTGTAAGAGGGAAACATCAAACAATACATATAACATTAAAGACATTCAAAGAGCAGAGCTGATGCAACCAGCCACTTCTACACACAGCCACAAAAGTAAAACAACAACGACAAAAGAAACATATACGCTGTGGTGGCCTCCGCGGTGTTCCAAGCCATCGTCTGCTGGGGTAGAGGGAGCATGGCCAGAGATAGGAGCAGACCCAACAAAGCAACCAAGAGAGCAGATTCCACCCTCTCAGCTCAACTCCACTCAACTCTCGGCCAGTGTCCAATCTGCATGGACGAGCGAGGATACGTTCAAGGAGACCGAGGTGATTAAGGGTCATCACACTTCTGACACTATTAATGACATAACTCTTGCCCCTTTTCAACTACAGCCAACTCTGGTGTTGGTGCAAGTTCAATTCGGAGCTGATGTTGAATCAATGTTGTGCCGCACAAACGTGGACACTTCAAAAAATCATACTTTCTGTGCATTTTGGCCTCTTGTACACACACAAACACTGTATGGAGAGTCATTAAAAGTTCAACGGTAAACACTGGTTTTCTGGCTTTACAGTTTGGCTTTACACATTGCGCTTCAAAGTTTGCGGCTTCACTCTGTCACAAATGTTATGTATTTGAAGCCTAAATTAAACGTTTACAAGCATAACATTTCTAAATGAACTAAACATAGCAACACTACAACAGTATTGGCCACTGGACGAGACCAAACCAATTTGAGCACACTCTTCAGTATTGTGGCCACTGATTGACCGAGCTTCCGGCAGCTCCTGATCTGACCTTTACAGGTGTTAAGGTGACTGTGTGGGTGTTATTTCATGTCAAAGGGGCTCTCATTGTCACGGTTGAGATTGTGGTGGCAAGAACAGCAAGTACAAAGTAACATTAGAGCGTTGGTAAAAAATTTTATTCCAAAGTACTGGAATGAATCAAAATTCATAAATACAAAACAAAGTACAACACCTGGGAATAAAATATGGAATAACCAGACTTAGAGGATGTTCATTCTGAAAAACAAACAAACAGACATGACACAATACTACACTCATTTCAAATGGCAACTTTCTGGCTTTAGGAAATACTAAAATAAATAAATAAAAAAGAAAGTTGTGGTAACTATTTTTTTTTTTTTTAGATCAAACAGAGCGAGTCTAGTCAGGTCTATTTTCATACAAAAGGCGCACCGGATTACAGGGCGCATTAAAGGAGTCATATTTTTATTTAATTTTTTGTAAATGTAAAACACTTCCTTGTGGTCAACATAACATGTAATAGTTGTTCCTTGGTCAAAATGTTGCATAGATGATGTTTTACAGATCATCTTCAAGTACCTTTCTGACAGTCTCTTCAGGATGTGCCGTTTTGTGGGCGGTCTTATTTAGGTGGCTCACCATCTGCAGCATCTATTCTCCATCATCTTTGTTGTAGCGGTGTAGCGTGCAAGGACGGGAGTGGAAGAAGTGTCAAAAGTTGGAGCTAACTGTTTTAATGAATTTTAGACTTTACTTAAATCATTAACAAAGCAGCATCTCCTCATCCGTGGCTCAATAGTGCAACAAAGAAATGTGTCGGGTGAAAACCGTCCCAACTGGAACAGAACCAGAAGAGTTTTTATTTCCATTGTTTGAGAACGGGTTCACAAACTAGGAATTTTACTTGCCGCAGTCTTGCAACATAAAACACAAAATACTCTCTAATAACTAAAGTTCCTTGGATGAATAATGTAGATTCACTACACCGGTATGTTTTAGCGCTTTCATGGTGAGTATACTGACAGATAGAAGTAAGAACTTTACCCGACTTTATATTAGAAATGGCAACCGTGGAGGATGAATGTCACATAACAAGAAGATAGAGAAAAAGAAGCTTATCGACTATGCCGTCGCCACGGATTACAAAGGCGGACCCACGCAAATTTTCAGCATTTATGCAGATCCCAAATACAGATCAATAAATACCAGAAGGTAAGAAAAGTTGCTTTTGCATAATATTACAAAACAAAACGCCAGATAATATGTTTTACTTTATACACACACCTTAATAATACAGTACAATTCATCAAGTGGTGCGGCTACATAGCTTACCAAAGTCGTACTAAACATTTTAATAGATTTTTGAGTGCCATGGGTAATGTTCTATATTTTAAATGTAACATAAAATGTTGGTATTGTTTACTTGAGTCATAGCGCAGTCTACACGTATCTCTTATGTGTGACTGCCATTTACTGGTCACACTTATCATTCATTTCACCATGTACCAAATAAAATAGCTTCCAGGTTGGTAAACACAACCAAAAGCGTTCCGTACCTTAGGCGCACCGGGTTATAAAGCACTCTGTCGAGTTTTGAGAAAATGAAAGGATTTTAAGTGCGTCTTATAGTCCGAAAAAATACAGTATTTCTGTTCATTTGTCTTTATTTAACATGGTGTGTTCACACATTGAAGAGCTGTTGCACCAGGTGGATTGGCATAAATCATGTCACTAACATGAGAGATGTCAATTGAAACAAAGCAAAGGATTATCAAACTTTTATAAGAAGGTAAATATTTACGCTATGTTGCAAAAGATTCAGATGTGTCTTAAATCTGGACAATGTACAAGGAACACGGGTAGGTTGTAAAAGGCAAGCATTCTGGTAGACAAATGAAAATCAAAACGTCAAGAAGGAAAACTTAAATAAGGAACAAATGGGTGGAAACTGGAACCCAAACTGTAAGAAAGTGCCAAAAAGAAAAAGGATTTAAACACAGAAAAGTTAAATAAAAGTCACCATGAACAACTAAAATGACTGATGACCCTGCCGTCCCCCAACCACCTGAGACCCCCCCAGTGTGTCCGTCTGCAGAACAGGTGAATGCACAGCTAAATAAGTTACACACAGGCAAGGCCCAGGGTCCTGACGGTGTGAGCCCGAGGGTGCTCAAAGCCTGCGCCCCACAGCTGTGTGGTGTGCTCCAGCATATCTTCAACATGAGCCTTAGGCTGCAGAAAGTCCCCACACTGTGGAAAACATCATGCGTGGTTCCCATCCCCAAGTGCAGGCGACCCAGCACGTAGAAGGACAACAGGCCGGTGGCTCTAACCTCCTATATCATGAAGACCATGGAGAGGTTGGTCCTGGAACAACTCCGCCCCACCTGGACCCACTCCAATTCGCTTACCAGCCCCGACTGGGACTGGAGGACCCAGTCATCTACCTGCTGAACCAAGCCTACGCCCACCTAGACAAACCTGCGAGCAGTGTGAGGGTTATGTTTTTTGACTTCTCCAGTGCTTTCGATACCATACGGCCTGGGCTACTGGGTGTGAAGTTGGAGAAGATGCAGGTGGAGGCCCCCTTGGTGTCCTGGGTTGTAGATTACCAGACTGACAGATGACAGTACGTTCGACTGCAGGACTGTGTGTCTGACAGGCTGGTCAGCAACACCGGGGCCCTGCAGGGCACAGTCCTATCCCCCTTCCTCTTCACCATTTACACCACCGATTTCCACTATCAATCTGAGTCCTGCCACCTTCAGCAGTTTTCTGATGACTTTGCGATAGTGGGGTGTATTGAGGATGGTGATGATGAGGAATACAGGGCACTGGTGGAGGACTTTGTCACATGGTGTGGAAAGAACCACCTCCATCTCAATGTGATGAAGACCAAGGAGCTGGTTGTGGACCTGGGAAGGAAGAGGAGTACTTCAGCGACCCCTGTTTCCATCAGGGGGGTCGATGTGGACATGGTTGAGGATTATAAATACCTCGGTGTACACATCGACAACAAGCTGAATGGGTCAAAACACGCTGAGGCCCTCTCCAAGAAGGGACAGAGCCGCCTCTACTTCCTCAGGAGGCTAGGATCCTTCAACGTCTATACAGAGATGTTGAAGATGTTCTACGAGTCGGTGGTGGCGGGCGCTTTCTTGTACGCCGTGGCTTGCTGAGGCAGCGGGCTAAGAGTGAGGGACACAAACAGATTGGACAAGCTGGTAGAGAAAGCCAGTAACGTGGTGGGAGTGGAGCTGGACTCTCTAGCGGTGGTGTCAGAGAGGAGAAGTCTAGCAAAACTCCTAGCCATTATGGACAACACCTCCCACCCACTACAATCGGACCTTGTGGAGAAAATGAGCACGTTCAGTGGAAGGCTCAGACTCCCAAAATGTAACACTGAACGACACAGGAGGTCCTTCATACCGACAGCCATCAGACTGTATAATGCATATGTTCCTTCTTGACTGCACTTAAATGTAGAATGTATATAGAATATATTTCTATTATTCATATATTATATATTATTTATCATTATTATTGTCTATTGTGAGTGAACTGTGGTGTTGAATTTCCCCCAGGGATCAATAAATTGCTTTCTATTTTATTCTAAAAACGCTACTAAAAAGTGCTTATATTATATTTTTAAAATATTATGAGCATTTATTTGAGATAACCTTGCCTTTAACTCATTATGCAATCAGTTCTCTACTCCTATTTCTCCCAAAAGTCCTCGCACTTCACAGAAATCAGTACCTGACCTAAATTATAGATATATTAGGTTTGAAAAAGCAGTATACTAAATCCTGTTTAGCATGGTAACCAGATGGCATCAAACTGATTGACACATCAATAAGGTCTGAAACGCAGCGGTCACCTGTGTCGGTGTCATCTTTTTTTTTTGACACACAACTCCAGCAAACAGTACCCTCAACCTGGATTCGAACTCTGATAATGACCACTTGTTAAAAAGTTTACCCATCTCCAGGATCTGTCGTACATGAGTCCACTCCTGTCCCAGAACTCGGACAAGTGGTACCATGGAATCTGCATTCACAGGGTTTTACCACCTGTATACCGACTATTGCTTAACATGGCAACTTAATCACATACCTTAGATCCCCACGCATCTCCAAGGTCTTACACAGATGTCCCCTTTCTCAAGGGTGATCCCACTTCTGACACCATTGAAAAAAGTGCACATTGACCACTCTTGGCCAAACTCTTCCAGTTTGTTCATTCTGGAAAGTAAAGATAATACTTTTGTTTCTGCTCCGGTCTAAAAACAGATGCATAAGAAGGGGTTAAACGTCCCCTGGTAGAGTGGAAGGCAAACAGGATTTTATTGAAAGCTGTCCAGAGAGCGAAACAAGCTGCTTAACGTTTGTTTCTCAAGGGCACCTACATGACCACCGACTGTTTACATGGCCGCTCGCAGGCCGAGATCTCATTTGGGAGCTCGAAACCGCATTTTGTGGGTGTACGATACTCGCGAACCAACACCCGCTAGAAAGATTGCAAGCAAATTAAAACAACCGGCGGCACTTTTTAACGAAAAGAAGCAACCTCGCTGACGTCCCTTCAGGTGTGTGCGGTGCATACAAAGTATTTCAAACGCTCATAAATAATCAAGTCCAGACTATTTGGATCTTTCTTCCGTTTATTCCTGACTTTCGCCACATGTTTTCTATTCCTGCTGTCAGATGAGACAGCACACGACTGACAACAAACTACAAGCCAAGCTCCGCCATAGCATCCTACCCAGGCCGCTTCGTGGGGCCAGAAGAAGCTTGTCTGCGGCTGAATAATTCATGTTTCTGGCTTCTCATGAGAACCACCGCGCACCACCATAAATGTTTCACTACCGACGGCAAACTTCTGTCAAAGGAAAATCAGATGGGACTAAAAAGTTTGTTATGCCTGTACATTTTGGGGACCGAGGGCCTGATCTACTAAAGGTTAGCGTGTAGTAAAACACATGCATACTTGATAGCACATGCACACCTGATATACTCAACTCGAGAGATTCTTCCACTAACGCTGGAAGGAGTTGATGCAAATATAGCTATTCAGCTGATTTATCAAGGCTGCAACTGCTATGCGAGCACTGTTTTGTGTCCTTATTTAGCGCGTCTGAAAAGTGTGTGAAAACTGACACAGTTACACAGTTAACAGTTATAGGGGCGGCATAGCGTAGTGGGTAGAGCGGCCGTGCCAGAAACCTGAGGGTTGCACGTTCGCTTCCCACCTATTGACATCCAAAAAAAAAGCGCTGCCGTTGTGTCCTTGGGCAGGACACTTCACCCTTGCCCCCGGTGCCGCTCACACTGGTGAATGAATGATGAATGAATGATAGGTGGTGGTCGGAGGGGCCGTAGGCGCAAACTGGCAGCCACGCTTCCGTCAGTCTACCCCAGGGTAGCTGTGGCTACAGATGTAGCTTACCACCACCAGGTGTGAATGAATGATGGGTTCCCACTTCAATGTGAGCGCTTTGAGTATCTAACAATAGAAAAGCGCAATATAAATCTAATCCATTATTATTGTTATTATTATTACACACACGGCTGTGAGAAAGGAAGTGGTCGTGTTGCAAAGACAGACAATGGAAAAACAATTCTCCGTCCTTCAAGTGTGTGTCAACATATTTGGACTGTCAGATATAAGATAAGATGATAAGACATATTCTTTATTCAGCAATATCATTTTATAATTCTATAGTTGCTGAATGACCTAAGGGGCTGTTTAAAAATGTTTGCCGTCTGCGGCATTTGTTTAATGACATTTTTTTCAAAGTGTACAGGGTTTTGACCACCGGCTCATGGTGAAGGACAGAGTAAAACAACTTGCACTGAGCCTAGTTTATAAGATCCGCTACACCTCCCTGATACTGAAGTAAATGTCTAACTACTTCCACAACGTAAATGACCACCAGAACCACAACACCAGGGGGAGCTCCACAAACCACGTTAAACCCAGATTCCGATCTAACAAAGGTCTTAACCCATTATCCTTCTATGCCACATCAATATGGAATGCACTTCAACGGGTGTAAAAGAAAGTGCATCTCTATCCTCCTTCAAAAGCGCACTAAAAGAACACCTCCAGGCAACTTCCACCCTAAACTAACACCCTCCCCTCCTCCACATCCCACCTCCCTGGATTTTAAATAATCAAATCTAAATAATCAAATGTATATACCGTATTTCCTTGAATTGCCGCGGGGCATATAGTATGCGCCTGCCTTGAATTACTGCCGGGTCAAACTCGCTTCACAAAATAATTAGCGCATGCTTAGTATTACCGCCTGGTCAAACTCGTGACATCACGAGTGACACTTCCCCTGTCATCATTTTCAAAATGGAGGAGGCTGATTTCAACACCGGTAATTTGAAATCGCATAAAGGGAAGAAGATTAAGAGCTATTCAGTAGGAGTTAAGGTCCAAGCTTACATCACACTCAATTTTTTACTGCATGCCTTTGGTAAGTGCAGGAGTGAGAAGAGGTTTTAAAATAATTCGCGCATGCTTACTTCTACCGCATGTGTTTTGTAAGCACAGGAGTGAGAAGAGGTTTTAAATTAATTAGCGCCCTGGCGGCAATTCAAGGAAATACGGTACTTGTTCTTATGCTTTCCAAACTCACTACTACGTTCAATGCTCGCTGTGAATATCCTACCAAGTCCGACCTACACTGTTACAATGTCCATTTCTCTGACGATGCAATTGTTGACTGAAGTACTGATTTCAACCAAACCTAACCCCCCGGATTGTAAATAATGTAAATAATTCAATGTATATACTCCGATGATTAACTTGTGTGATGACTGTATTATGCTGATAGTATATATTTGTACCATGAATTGATTAACGTGGACCCCGACCTAAACAAGTTGAAAAACTTATTCAGGTGTTACCATTTAGTGGTCAATTGTACGGAATATGTACTGTACTGTGCAATCTACTAATAAAAGTTTCAATCAATCAATCAAAAAACAGAAAAGGAACGCTAATGGGTCGCCACAAGGCGCCCCGTAAAAGATGGGAAAAAGGTAAACGCTGGGGGAAGATGAGTAAAAAAATACAATCTACATGGGCTCCTAAGGGGGCCCAGTTTGGAAAGGGGAAAAAACCTCCATAGCAAGCACATATACATATTACAACATACATCTCGAGACTTGCAACAGAGGGGAGAGAGGGGGGTGGGCAATAGGGGCTAGGGTATGTGTGTGTGGCGAGCAGTGCAAAAAGAGGCAACAAGAAAGTTGAGACAAGACAAGACAAAGAAGCAAGCCGGAGAGATAAGGGAGAGGAAAAGGGCACGTCCGCCCTCGATGAGTGCTAGTGAGAAAAAGGTGTTGAATTTTTTCATGGTCCGTGTAACATTCCGACCTAATCAATGTAATGCAACACTTTTTGTATGTTTTTTGGGTTTTCCTTGTAACATTCTCACTTAATTGTTGTAATGCAACACTTTTTGTATGTTGTTATTTTCCTTGTAACATTCCGACCTTAATTAAGTTTTTTTCCTTGTAACATTCCGACCTTAATTAAGGTCGGAATGTTACAAGGAAAATAACAACATACAAAAAGTGTTGCATTACAACAATTAAGTGAGAATGTTACAAGGAAAACCCAAAAAACATACAAAAAGTGTTGCATTACATCGATTAGGTCGGAATGTTACACGGACCATGAAAAAATTCAAAAAGTGTTGCATTACAAAATTCAGTCGGAATTTTACAAGGACCACAAATTCCTACAAAGAGTGTTACATTACAAACATGAAACGATAAGATAAAAAAGTTGACAAGAGAACAAATCACCCAATTTTGGGGGTTTTATAAAACCTAAGGGATCTTTCTGTGTGGAGTTTACATGTTCTCCCCGTGACTGCGTTGGTTCCCTCCGGGTACTCCGGCTTCCTCCCACCTCCAAAGACATGCACCTGGGGATAGGTTGATTGGCAACACTAAATTGGCCCTAAGAAGGACAGCTCCAGACTTGAGAAACTGATCAGGCGGGCCGGTTGTACAATCGGAATGAAACTGGACTCACTGGTGACGGTGGCAGAGAAGAGGACTGTTGACAAACTAGTGAGCATCCTGGATGATGCCAGTCACCCTCTGCATAGCGTTATCAGTAGCCAGAGGAGCCTGTTCAGTGCTAGACTGCTTCATCCCAAGTGCAGGACTAATAGACTCAAAAACTCCTTTGTCCCACACGCCATTAGACTGTACAACTCCTCTCTGGGACGGGGGGCGGGTGGTACAAGGATGACAGGGGATGCAAAACAATAACAGTGCAATACATTTTCATAACATGGTCACTACAGCCTACTTTCTCTTGTTATATTCTTATTTTACTGTTATATTTTTATTCCCATTGTTACTTTTTACTTTTTATTCTTATTGTAATATTTCTCTATTTTGTTTCCATTTAAACCCCCATTATTTACTTTTTACTTTTTTTAAATTGATATCAACTCTGTATACTGCTGCTGGAATTTTAATTTTCCTAAAGGAACTCTCCTGAAGGAATCAATAAAGTACTATCTATCTATCTATCTATCTATCTATCTGTCTATCTATCTAGTGTGTGAATGTGAGTGTGAACGTTGTCTGTCTATCTGTGTTGGCCCTGCGATGAGGTGGCGACTTGTCCAGGGTGTACCCAGCCGTCCGCCCGATTGTAGCTGAGATAGGCTCCAGCGCCCCTCGGAACCCCGAAGAGAAAGCGGTAGAAAATTAATGGATGGATAAATGGTCCAATTAATTATATGGCGCGTCATCCACTAATTCATTAATGAAAAACTGCACCTCTAAAACTGGTACTCACTGCAGTCGATTCTCTGTATACAGTACACATGTAAAATGTAGGGCTAATTTAAAAAGTAAATGAATCAAATAAACATTATTACTTCCCAAATTTTCCTTTGCAAAGATCTAACATTTGTAAGCTGAGTCTTCAACATGAAGTGCAACCTCGGAGGTGGACACTGAGTGTTAAGTACCACTAAATGTTAGTGTATGTGCTTGCACTCAGCAAGACAGATGAAGAGAGACAGCCATGTCATGAATTTCTAGATCGGGGGGAGAGATGAAACCTTTTGCCCTGACCGACCCGACCTTCCAACCTGACACCAAAAGCGCTTGCTCGCTGAAATTGGATGCCAGCGAATAGCTTTGCATGTGAAATGGTTGTACTTGTATGATGATGATGATGATGCACATATGCTCATTATGATCTCCAAAATAATACATCAAATATACTCTTTGCTGGAAACTGTGAGTAAGACCAATCGGTTATTTACTGATGAATTAGGGGAAAATAAACAACTTCCACTCTTAGCTGAGAAAAAAATGCATGGTTTTGTTCCTATAAGCTTTTGCTGGTGTCATTTTGAGGGGAAAAAATATTAAATTGTGATGTCACACATTTATACAATTATGAAAATGCTTAAATTTACAAATAGGTAATGTTACAATGATAACAATTTTGATGTCGCAAGAAAAAAAACATGTTATGAGAAAATACTGAATGTTATAAGAAATAACTGTAGAGTCATGTTCCGAGATCGTGGTTATGCTACAATAGAAACGTCATATTACAAGAATGAAATCATATTAAAATTGCGACGATACGTTGGCAATGTTCAAACGCGAGCTGAAAACACTTTTATTTAATTGTGCATATGACAACTGAAAGTATTTTACCTACATTATTTTAATTTGAATTATGATAGTTTTTATGATGATTTTATTGTTTTTTTAATTTGAATTATGATAGTTTTGATGATTTTATTTAGTTTTTGAATTTGAATTATAATTATTTTATTTTGAATTTTGCCTTTTAATTTTCTATAAAGCACATTGAATTGCCTTGTGTACAAATTGTGCTATTCAAACATACTTCCCTTGCCTTGACGTTACAAGAAAAGCGTGATAACAAAAGAAAAATAAAGTTTTATGAAGAGTTGTCATGTTAGGAGAATTTAGTCATGTTGAAAGAACAAGTTCCAAAAGTTGAGAAGAAAATGGCGACATCATGAGAAAAGCGTGAAGTTAGAAACGAAAAGTAATGTTATGATAAGTTGTCGCAATGTTACAAGACATGCGTCATGTTACGAGAATTAAGTCATGTTGTAAAAAACCGTTTCTAAAGTTCAGAGGAAATCTGCTACTTTACGTGAAAAGCGTGAAGTTACAAAAATAATGCTATGAGAAGTTGTCGTAACGTTACAAGACACGTCTTGTTACAAGAATGACGTCACATGGCAAAAAAACAGTTTCTAAAGTTGAGAAGAAAATTGCGACATTATGAGCAAAATTGTGAAGTTACAGAAGAAATGTCATCGTATGAGCAGTTTTCATAATGTTGCAAGACAAATGACATGTTACGAGAATTAAGTCATGTTGCAGAATAGGTTCTTTAAGTTGAGAAGAAAACTGCGACGATACAAAAAAAGTGTGAAGTTGGAAATGAAAAGTAATGTTATGAGAAGTTGTAATGTTGCAAGACATGCGTCATGTTACGAGAATTAAACCATGTTGCAGAAAACGTTCCTTAAGTTGAAAAAAAAATTGCGACGACAAAAAAAGTGTGAAATTACAATAGAAAATTAATGTTATGTAATTATTGTTTTACAAGACACGTCATGTTACGAGACTAAAGTCATGTTGCAAGAATACATTCCTAAAGGTGAGAAGAAAATTGCGACGTTACGAGAAAATCATGACGTTACAAAAGTAATGTTATAAGTTGTTGTAATGTCACAAGACTTGTGTCATGTTACGAGAATTAAGTCATGTTGCAAGAAAAAGTTCCTAAATTTGAGATGAAAATTGCGACTTTACGAGAAAAGCGTGACATTACAAAAATAATGTTATCAGAAGTTGTCGTAATGTTACAAGACACGCCTTGTTACAAAAATGAGATCAAATGGCAAGAAACAGTTTCTAAAGTTGAGAAGAAAATTGTGACATTATGAGCATAATTGGGAAGTTACAAAAAAAATGAATGTTATGAGAAGTTGTAATGTTGCAAGGCACTCGTCATGTTAAGAGAAATTAAGTCATGTTGCACAATAGGTTCTTTAAGTTGAGAAGAAAACTGCGACGATACAAAAAAAGTGTGAAATTGGAAATTAAAAGTAATGCTATGAGAAGTTGTCGTAATGTTACAAGACATGCGTTATGTTACGAGAATTAAACCATGTTGCAGAATAGGTTCCTTAAGTTGAAAAGGAAATTGCGAAATGACCAAAAAAAGTGAAGTTACAAAATAAATGTACCGTTATGAGAAGCTGTTACAAGATGCATGTCATGTTACGAGACTTAAGTCACGTCGCAAGAATACATTCCTAAAGGTAAAAAGAAAATTGCGACGTTACGAGAAAAGCATGACGTTACTAAAGTAATGTTATAAGAAGTTGTTGTAATAGATAGTACTTTGTTTCCTTCAGGAGAGTTCCCCAAGGAAAATTAAAATGTTACAACACATGCGTCATGTTACGAGAATTAAGTCATGTTGCAAGAAAAAGTCCCTAAAGTCGTGATGCAAATTGCTACTTTAAGAGAAAAGCGTGAAGTTACAAAAATAATGTTATGAGAAGTTGTCGTAATGTAACAAGTCTTGTTACAAGAATTAAGTCACGTGGCAAGAAACCGTTTGTAAAGTTGAGAGGAAAATTGCGACATTATGAAAAAAATTGTGAAGTTACAAAAGAAATGTAATGTTATGAGAAGTTGTCGTAATTTTGCAAGACATGCGCCATGTCACAAAAATTAAGTCATGTTGCTGAATAGGTTCCTTAAGTTGAGAAGAAAATTACGACGTTACAAAAAAAGTGTGAAGTTACAAAAGATAATTAATGTTAGGACATGTTACAAGACACGTCATGTAACGAGACTTAAGTCATGTTGCAAGAATAACAGTTCCTAAAGGTGAGAAGAAAATTACCACGTTACGAGAAAAGCATTAAGTTATCAAAGAAAATTTATGTAATTAGAAGTTATCATGATGTAACAAGACACAAGTCGTGTTGCAAGAATATGTTCTTAAAGTTGAGAATTAAATTGGGACGTTACGAGAAAAGCATAAAGTTACAAATGAAAAGTAGTGTTATGAGGTGTCTTACAAGATAAATTATGTTACGAAATTTAAGTCATCTTGCAAAAATAGGTTGCTAAAGTTGAGAAGAAAATTGTGATGTTTATGAAAAATGCCTGAAGTTACAAGAGAAAAGTAATGATTTGGGAAATGATGTTGCAAAAATATGTTTTTACAGTTTTTAAGAATAAGTTCTTCAAGTTGAGAACGTTGTGGCGTTACAAGAAAAGTGTGACATTCTAAAAGAAAAGCAATTTAATGAGAAGTTGTCGTAATAATACAATAAAATCATACTAAGAGAATGTAATGTGAGAAAAATGTAGTTACAAGATGTTGGTAATTTTACAAGAAAAAAAAATGTGACAGAATAAGAATTAGGTCACATTGGTATAAAAAAAAAGTTGTATAGTCAGAAAAATTGTTAAGTAGCGAGAATACTGAAGAGAAAAATGTTACATAAACAAAGTTGGGTTATTACAGTCGTAATGTTACAAGGAACATTTAAATGGTATAGGGACCCAGGAATAGACTGGAATTAAGTTAAGTTACAGATAAAGTTCTTACAATAAAAAAGTTGTCATTTTACGAGACCGACATAGAGTTACAACAAAAAAATGGTTAAAGAACGAAGAAAAACAATGTTCAAAATAGCAAGAATTACAGTAGTCGCTATGGGAAGGTATATTCAGAAGGATGTAAGTTGTAACATTACAAAACCATAAAAGTAGTCACAGTACATTACAAGAACCAAATCGTAATGTTACACAAACATAATCCTGAAATAAGAAATCAAACTAAATGACATGACAATACACAAAGCAAATTACTAGTATCATTTTTTTCTATAATATTGCAACTTACTGTATTTCCTTGAATTGCCGCCGGGGCGCTAATTAATTTAAAACCTCTTCTCACTCCTGCGCTTACCAAAGGCATGCGGTAAAAGTAAGCATGCGCTAATTATTTTAAAACCTCTTCTCACTCCGGCACTTACCAATGGTATGCAGTAAAAATTTGAGCGTGATGTAAGCTTGGACCTTAAATCCTACTGAATAGCTCTTAATCTTCTTCCCTTTATGCGATTTCAAATTATCGGTATTGAAATCAGCCTCCTACATTTTGAAAATGACGACAGGGGAAGTGTCACTCGTGACGTCACGAGTTTGACCAGGCGGTAATACTAAGCATGCGCTAATTATTTTGGGAAGAGAGTTTGACCCGGCAGTAATTCAAGGCAGGCGCTAACTATATGCCCTGCGGCAATTCAAGGAAATATGGTAATTCTTCTCATAAAATACATTGACAACTTTATCGTCAAATTTCAATTTTTCAAGTAAAATTTTTTGTCTGGTATTATTTTGTATTACAATGGAGCATCTTTTATAGAAAATCGATACACTGCAGTTTTTTCCCCCCTAACAGTCACCACAATAAAAAACTCAGAGCAGCGCTTAAGAGGGTCTCCTTACTCATTTATTTACAAATATCACTGACACACATAAACTTCATTTGTTACAGTGGACACTCAGTCTACAGACTGTGTATGATGGTTCTTCTTTTGAGGCTCTGCACGTACTCCTTAGCCTGATCCAAGCTGGTCCCTTCCTCCGTTTTGGGCGGTGATCCCTCCACTAGTTTGACGAAGTAGTGACAGTTCACTTTGTCCATGATGCCGAACAACCCTCTGCCGTGGTAGCGGATGCGCTTCAGGTACATCCCTTTACCGGAGAATGACTGGGCTGCAGGCGAGGCGAGGGAATATTTAACTTACCTAATGTTACATACTTTCAGTGTTGCCTTGTGGGATTATAGTAAACACTATTTTAATGTCTAATTTGAATGTAAAAGTGAGCAACCCCTCTCAAAACAAAAGAAAAAGCATGTTGATTGGTAGTGTTGGATTGTCCTCTAGTGGACAGAAATGGCATTACAACAAAAAGTATATACAGGGGAACTTGCTTAAAAAAGTGACCATTTTAATTGTTAACCTTAGTATATTATCGCAGTATTATATTTTAAAATGTATTTTCTTTTCAATCAAAACCAAAATTCCATAACTCAAAACTACGATTTTAATACATGACTTTTAGAGTGTGGATTTTGATTGACACAATTTTGTCATTTTCTAAAATTATTTTCAATCCATTTTCTACAATATCTTCATTCGGGTTACAGGTAGGATGGAGCCTATCCCAGCTAACTTAGGGCAAGAGGTAGGGTATATTCTGGACTGGAAAATAATTTATTTTCAATATATAATATTCCTATAGCAGCGTATTATCATTTTATTTATAGAGTTTACTGCTGTAAAAGTAACACAATGGTTGATTACTTTTTTCCTGTAAGTGTAATAGCTGAGTGTCCCAACACCTCTTATGTATAAACAGTAAGTGTAATTTAATTTAGATCCTCCTGCAGACACTCACCTACATACAAGTTGGATTTGAACTCCACATTGTGGTTCTTTACTGCCATCTCCTGAGCTTCCAGGAGCACCTGCAATGGGAGATTAGAAGTTAAGACAATTCTTACATTTTTCATTGATTTAAAATAAATAGGTGAGCCAAAATGGTGCAGCTTTGGACCTCTTTCATGACCTTAGCCCCTTTCTTGTCATTGAAGTCCAACTGTGCAATGGCCTCATCGATACTCATGCCTTGAATCTGCAAAAAGCATAATTTTATAGTAGTGACTAGGGTTGTACGGTATACCGGTATTAGTACAGTACTGCAATACTAATGAATCATATTCGGTACTATAATGCCTCTGAAAAGTACCGGTCCACCACTCCGCCCCGCCGTCGTCACCTCGTGTCATTGCTGGTTTACTAGCGCACAATCACGAAGAACTTACAAGCAGACAGTGTGTAGACGGAAAAGGGAGAACTGACGCATTTTGGCTTAAAAACTGAAGATAAAGGTGAAGTTATAACACTGAAAAGCCCTGAGGAAGAGGTGCTTTAGGACATGGCTAGCTAACTAGTGGCTAAAGTCCAGCCGCTGTCAGCAGTGTCGTAGCTGCTTCTAAATCACTAATCCTGGTCTCCATGGCAACAAATAAAGTATGTTTCTTACAAGTATCATCCCTGCGGGACGAGGAATAGCTAAACATGCTTCACTACACACCGTAGCTCACCGGCGTCAAAATGTAAACAAACGCCATAGGTGGATCGACACCTGACATCCACTGTAATGATACCAAGTACAAGAGTGTATCTAGTGGATACTTCAATGATTACGTCGATATTTTTGGCATCACAACATCTTTCGTTTTAAGAAAATGTATATTACGTTTATAATCTCAGAAAATATTTCCTTGGACACATGAGAACTTTGAATATGACCAATGTATGATCCTGTAACGAATTGATATCGGATTGATACCCAAATTTGTTGTATCATCCAAAACTAATGTAAAACATCCAAACAACAGAAGAATAAGTGATCATTACATTTTAACAGATGTGTAGAGAGAATAATTCAAAAAAAGAGAAAGTAAGCAGATATTAACAGTAAATGAACAAGTAGATGAATAATTCATTTTCTACCACTTATCCTTAATAATTTTGACAAAATAAAATAAAGTAAAATGACACAATATGATACTGCATATGTCAGCAGACTAATTATGAGCCTTTGTTTACTTACTTACTACTAAAAGACAAGTTGTCTAGTATGTTCACTATTTTATCTAAGGACAAACTTGCGATAAGAAACATATGTTTAATGTATCAAAATAATTTTATTACCAGTACCAGTAACCTAATATTGGTATCGGGACAACACTCGTAGTTACTAGGGGTGTGGGGAAAAAATTGATTCGAATACGAATCGAATCGAATACGTTGAGCGATTCAGAATCGATTCTCATATTTTTTTTAAATCGATTTTTTTATTTTTTAAGCAAACCAACAAACCACTACAGAGCAATACCATAACAATGCAATCCAATTCCAAAACAAACCTGACCCAGCAACACTCAGAACTGCAATAAACAGAGCAATTGAGAGACACAAACACGACACAGAACAAACCAAAAGTAGTGAAACAAAAATGAATATTATCAACAACAGTATCAATATTAGTTATAATTTCAACATAGCAGTGATTAAAAATCCCTCATTTACATTATCATTAGACATTTATAAAAAAAAATAAAAAAAAGAACAATAGTGTCACAGTGGCTTACACTTGCATCGCATCTCATAAGCTTGACAACACACTGTGTCCAATGTTTTCACAAAGATAAAATAAGTCATATTTTTGCTTCGTTTGATAGTTAAAACAAATTTACATTATTGCAATCAGTTTATTGTCCTTTATAATTATAAAAGCTTTTTAAAAAAATCAACTACTCTGCTAGCATGTCAGCAGACTGGGGTAGATCCTGCTTAAATCCTATGTATTGAATGAATACAGAATTGTTTTGAATCGGAAAAATATTGTTATTGAATCGAGTATCATATATCAATATATCATCGAATCGCGACCCCAAGAATCGATATTGAATCGAATCGTGGGACACCCAAAGATTTGCAGCCCTAGTAGTTACCATCTTTTTACTTGCGGAATTTGAATGTACCATGTTCTTTAAACTCACCATTTTGGCCAGGTACCACATCTTGTCTTTGCTGTACTTGATCTGTCTTCTTGAATGATAGATCTCCTGTTTTAGGAAGGATGAAATAGAACTACTATCGATATTTAAACATTTACGGTATTATTCGGAGTATAAGTCGCACCTGCCGAAAATGCATAATAAAGAAGGAATAAAAAACATATATAAGTTCCACTGGGGTATAAGTCGCATTTTTGGGGGAAATTCATTTGATAAAACCTAACACCAAGAATAGAAATTTGAAAGGCAGTTTAAAATAAATAAAGAATAATGAACAACAGGGGGCTTCATGTTGGCAGAGGGGTTAGTGTGTCTGCCTCACAATACGAAGTTGCTGAGTAGTCAGGGTTCAATCCCAGGCTCGGGATCTTTCTGTGTGGAGTATGTATGTCCTCCCCGTGAATGCGTGGGTTCCCTCCCACTTCCAAAGACATGCACCTGGGGATAGGTTGATTGGCAACACTAAATTGGCCCTAGTGTGTGAATGTGTGTGTGAATGTTGTCTGTCTATCTGTGTTGGCCCTGCGATGAGGTGGCGACTTATCCAGGGTGTACCCCGCCTTCCGCCCGATTGTAGCTGAGATAGGCACCAGCGCCCCCCGCGACCGCAAAGGGAATAAGCGGTAGAAAATGGACGGATGGATAGTGAACAACAAACTGAATAAGTGTACGTTATATGACGCATAAATAACCAACTGAGAAGGTGCCTGGTATGTTAACGTAACATATGGTAAAGTCATTCAAATAACTATAACATATACAACATGCTATACGTTTACCAAACAATCTGTCACTCCTAATTGCTAAATCCGATGAATCTTATATGTCTAGTCTCTTACGTGAATGAGTTACATAATATTATTTGATATTTTACGGTAATGTGTTAATAATTTCACACATAAGTCGCTCCTTAGTATAAGTAGCACCCCCGGCCAAACTATGAAAAAAACTGCGACTTATAGTCCGAAAAATACGGTAATTGCATTCTGTATTGGGAACATACTGCTGGTCTGCGGGGCTCATCTGGAAGCTGAGGTGGATAAACGATCTTGTTCTTCCTTTCCCAGTTCTTGGCGTCTAGTGAAGCGCTGGTGTGGAGGCACATCTGTTGGGTACCGCCTGCTCCTGTTGCCAACCTGGACAAATAATAAAATGCATATCTAACAAACTGTAACACTTGCAATAACTACTTCAGCATCAAGGGTTTGGAATTGGGGGTTAAAGGCCTACTGAAATGAGATGTTCTTATTTAAACAGGGATAGCAGGTCCATTCTACGTGTCATACTTTATTATTTCGCGATATTGCCATATTTTTAGTGAAAAGATTTAGTAGAGAACATCGACGATAAAGTTCGTAACTTTTGGTCGTTAATAAAAAAGCCTTGCCTGTACCGGAAGTAGCAGACAATGTGCGCGTGATGTCACAAGGGTGAGGGCTCCTCACGTTGTTTATAATGTGAACCTCCAGCAGCAAGAGCTATTCGGACCCAGAAAGCGACGATTTCCCCATTAATTTGAGCGAGGATGAAAGATTTGTGGATGAGGAAAGTTAGACTGAAGCACAAAAAAAATTAAAGCTGCAAGCAGCGTTGGTCGGGTCCGCCGTTGGCCGCCGCCGCCGCCGCCGTGTCCCGAGTCTTGATCTTAGTCAGACCAACATAGAGGTCTTTGTTTCATGTCTCTACGACATTCCTAACAGAAGTTACAAGCAGTTTTGTCTGGAAAAAGGTGATGGCTTTTTACAAAACTTTTATTTTGAAGGGGTAATTGGCAACTTCCTGTTGATTTTAACTGAAAGATGCCAATTATCAAAATGTAGGTCTAAGTCAGACCTACACAGAGGTTTTTGTTTCATGTCTCTACGACATTCCTAACGGAAGTTAAAAGCAGTCTGTTTTTTGTCTCTTCCTAGGGGGCGCTAGCGCGCAATTTTAATTTTTGGGGTTTGGTTGCTTAATAAGTTGGTCTGCCGCTCCATACCGATGTGTGTGTCAAATTTGGTGAGTTTTGAAGCATGTTAAGGGGGTCAAATTAGGGTATTGTCTGTGTTGTATTCCTAGGGGGCGCTAGAGCACAATTTTGAGTTTTGGGGTTTGGTTTTTTCATTAGCTCGCAATTGTTGCCAGTCCTGATGTGTGTGCCAAGTTTGGTGAGTTTTGAAGCATTTTAAGGGGGTCAAATTACAGCTCAAAGAGGTAAAAATGATATGTTTTTGGAAAATTTGCGCAGGGGTTCTTTGAAGGCGCGTAAAATCAAAACCTTAGAACTTATCACAACTTTGTCCGACCACTTTTTTTAAAAGGGTTCAATCTCTCTCCTGTGCGAGTTTGAAGCCGAAACGACAAACGCACTGGGAGGAGTTTCGATTTGAAAAAGGTGACGGGATTTTACAAAACTTTTATTTTGAAGGGGTAATTGCCAACTTCCTGTTGATTATTTCTGCTAGCTGTCAATTACTAAAATGTAGGTCTTAATGAGACCTACATAGAAGTTTTTGTTTCATGTCTTTCCGGCATTCCTACCCGAAGTTACAAGCAGTTTTGTCTGTGGTTTCTTCCTGGAAGCAGTTTTTTCTGTGTTTTATTGAAAAATTGCGCTAGAGCACAATTTTGAGATTTTTTTTTTTTTTTTTTCATTAGATCACAATTTCTGCCAGTCCTGATGTGTGTGCCAAGTTTGGTGAGTTTTGAAGCATTTTAAGGGGGTCAAATTGCAGCTCAAAGAGGCAAAAATAGCGTTTTTTGGCGAAAATTTTGCTTTGAAAGGGTTTTGCAAAATTTCTGTTGATTTTAGGTATAGGAGTTTCTGATGGGGAATTTAGGTCTAGGTCAGTTCTACATAGAGGATTTTGTTTCATGTCTCTACGACATTCCTACCGGAAGTTACAAGCAGTCTGTTTTTTTTTTTTCGTAGGGGGCGCTAGCGCGCATTTTTCATTTTTGGGGTTTGGTTGCTTAATACGTGTTTTTGCCAAGCCTTACCGATGTGTGTGCCAAATTTGGTGAGTTTTGGAGCATGGTCAGTGGGTCAAATTAGGGTTCAAAGTTGCGGAAGAATAATAATAATTAAAGCTGCAAGCAGCGTTGGTCGGGTCCGCCGTTGGCCGCCGCCGCCGCCGCCGTGTCCCGAGTCCCGATCTTAGTCAGACCAACATAGAGGTCTTTGTTTCATGTCTCTACGACATTCCTAACAGAAGTTACAAGCAGTTTTGTCTGGAAAAAGGTGACGGCTTTTTACAAAACTTTTATTTTGAAGGGGTAATTGCCAACTTCCTGTTGATTTCAACTGAAAGATGCCAATCATCAAAATGTAGGTGTAAGTGAGACCTACATAGAGTTTTTTGTTTCATGTCTGTCCGACGTTCCTACCAGAAGTTACAAGCAGTTTTATCCGTTTCCTCTTCCTAGGAGCAGTTTTTCTGTGTTTTTTTCAAAAATTGCAATAGAGCGCAATTTTGAGTTTTAAGGTTTGGTTTTTTCACTAGATCGCAATTTCTGCCAGTCCTGATGTGTGTGCCAAGTTTGGTGAGTTTTGAAGCATTTTAAGGGGGTCAAATTGCAGCTCAAAGAGGCAAAAATAGCATTTTTTTGCGAAAATTTTGCTTTGAATGAGTTTTTGCAAGATTTCTGTTGATTTTGGGTATAGACATTTTTCATTGGAAATGTAGGTCTAAGTCAGACCTACACAGAGGTTTTTGTTTCATGTCTCTACGACATTCCTGACGGAAGTTACAAGCGATTTGTTTTTGTTTTTTGCTAGGGGGCGCTAGCGCGCAATTTTCATTTTTGGGGTTTGGTTGCTTAATATGTTGGGGAGGGACACCGTACCGACGTGTGTGTCAACTTTGGTGAGTTTTGAAGCATGTTAAGGGGGTCAAATTAGGGTATTGTTTGTGTTGCATTCCTAGGGGGCGCTAGAGCACAATTTTGAGTTTTTGGGTTTGGTTTTTTCATTAACTCGCAATTGTTGCCAGTCCTGATGTGTGTGCCAAGTTTGGTGAGTTTTGAAGCATTTTAAGGGGGTCAAATTACAGCTCAAAGAGGTAAAAATGATATTTTTTGGGAAAATTTGCGCAGGGGTTCTTTGAAGGCGCGTAAAATCAAAACCTTAGAACTTATCACAACTTTGTCCGACCACTTTTTTTAAAAGGGTTCAATCTCTCTCCTGTGCGAGTTTGAAGCCGAAACGACAAACGCACTGGGAGGAGTTTCGATTTGAAAAAGGTGACGGGTTTTTACAAAACTTTTATTTTGAAGGGGTAATTGCCAACTTCCTGTTGATTATTTCTGCTAGCTGTCAATTACTAAAATGTAGGTCTTAATGAGACCTACATAGAAGTTTTTGTTTCATGTCTTTCCGGCATTCCTACCCGAAGTTACAAGCAGTTTTGTCTGTGGTTTCTTCCTGGAAGCAGTTTTTTCTGTGTTTTATTGAAAAATTGCGCTAGAGCACAATTTTGAGATTTTTTTTTTTTTTTTTTCATTAGATCACAATTTCTGCCAGTCCTGATGTGTGTTCCAAGTTTGGTGAGTTTTGAAGCATTTTAAGGGGGTCAAATTGCAGCTCAAAGAGGCAAAAATAGCGTTTTTTGGCGAAAATTTTGCTTTGAAAGGGTTTTGCAAAATTTCTGTTGATTTTAGGTATAGGAGTTTCTGATGGGGAATTTAGGTCTAGGTCAGTTCTACATAGAGGATTTTGTTTCATGTCTCTACGACATTCCTACCGGAAGTTACAAGCAATTCTTTTTTTTTTTTTCGTAGGGGGCGCTAGCGCGCATTTTTCATTTTTGGGGTTTGGTTGCTTAATACGTGTTTTTGCCAAGCCTTACCGATGTGTGTGCCAAATTTGGTGAGTTTTGAAGCATGGTCAGTGGGTCAAATTAGGGTTCGAAGCTGCGGAAGAATAATAATAATTAAAGCTGCAAGCAGCGTTGGTCGGGTCCGCCGTTGGCCGCCGCCGCCGCCGTGTCCCGAGTCCCGATCTTAGTCAGACCTCCATAGAAGTTTTTGTTTCATCACTCTACGACATTCCTAACAGAATTTACAAGCAGTTTTATCAGTTTATTTTCCTAGGGGGCGCTAGAGCACAATTTTCATTTTTGGGGTTTGCTTTTTTTATTGGATGGCAATTTTCACCAGTCCTGATGTGTGTGTAAAATTTGGTGAGTTTTGAAGCATGTTAAGGGGGTCAAATTACAGATCTGCGTTTCTGGATGTTGTTGATAAATGGCTTTCACTTGGCATTGTATAGCTTTAACTTGCACTTTGAAGCATTTTAAGGGGGTCAAATATCAGTTCAAAGAGGCAAAAAAGGCATTTTTTGCAAAAAATTTGTTTTGAAGGGGTTTTTGTCAACTTCCTGTTGATTTTAGGTATAGAAGTGTTTAACGGAAATGTAGGTCTAAGTCAGACCTACATAGAGGTTTTTGTTTCATGTCCCTACGACATTCCTAACGGAAGTTACAAGCAGTCTGTTTTTTGTCTCTTCCTAGGTGGCGCTAGCGCGCAATTTTCATTTTTGGTATTTGGTTGCTTAATAAGTTGGTCTGCCGCTCCATACCAATGTGTGTGTCAAATTTGGTGAGTTTTGAAGCATGTTAAGGGGGTCAAATAAGGGTGCGAAAGTGCGAGCGCGCCTTGGGTTGCTGCCCCCGAGCCCCACGGCAGGAGAAGCCTTGGTGACACTATTTAATGCATTGTGAAAGTAATGCAGTTTTTGTATTGAAGTGAAAATATCAAGCTTCCTGTTGATTTTTGCCAAAGTATGTTAATTATTCAAATGTAGGTCTAAGTCAGACCTACATAGTGGTTTTTGTTTCATGTCTCTCTGACATTCCTACCGGAAGTTACAAGCAGTTTTGTATTTGTTTCTTCCTAGGAGCAGTTTGTCTGTGTTGTATTCCTAGGGGGCGCTAGAGCACAATTTTGAGTTTTGGGGTTTGGTTTTTTCATTAGCTCGCAATTGTTGCCAGTCCTGATGTGTGTACCTAGTTTGGTGAGCTTTGAAGCATTTTAAGGGGGTCAAATTACAGCTCAAAGAGGCAAAAACGAAATTTTTTACGAAAATTTGCGCAGGGGTTCTTTGAAGGCGCGTAAAATCAAACCCTTAAAACTTATCACAATTTTGTCCGACCACTTTTTTTAAAAGGGTTCAATCCCTCCCCTGTGCAAGTTTGAAGCCGAAACGACAAACGCACTGGGAGGAGTTTCGATTTGAAAAAGGTGACGGGTTTTCACGAAAACTTTTATTTTGAAGGGGTAATTGCCAACTTCCTGTTGATTTTTTCTGCTAGCTGTCAATTATTAAAATGTAGGTCTAAGTAAGACCTACATAGAAGTTTTTGTTTCATGTCTTTCCGACATTCCTACCGGAAGTTACAAGCAGTTTTGTCTGTGTTTTCTTCCTAGAAGCAGTTTTTTCTGTGTTTCATTCCAAAAATTTTGTAGAGCGCAATTTTGAGTTTTAGAAATTTTTTTTTTCATTAGATCACAATTTCTGCCAGTCCTGATGTGTCTGCCAAGTTTGGTGAGTTTTGAAGCATTTTAAGGGGGTCAAATTACAGCTCAAAGAGGCAAAAATAGCATTTTTGGCAAAAATTTTGCTTTGAAAGGGTTTTGCAAAATTTCTGTTGATTTTAGGTATAGGAGTTTCTGATGGGGAATTTAGGTCTCGGTCAGTTCTACATAGAGGATTTTGTTTCATGTCTCTACGACATTCCTACCGGAAGTTACAAGCAATCCATTTTTTGTCTTTTCCTAGGGGGCGCTAGAGCGCAATTTTGATTTTTCTGGTTCGGCTCCCTAATATGTTGGGAAGAAACTCCTCACCGACGCGTGTGTCAAATTTGGTGTGCTTTGAGGCATGGTCAGTGGGTCAAAATACAGCGCATAGGCGAGTATCGGTGCGGAAGAAAGAAAGAATAATAATAAGAATAATAATAAAACGCTACAGATTCAATAGGGTCCTTGCATGGCAAAGGACATGGATGTCCTTTGCCATTGCAGGGCGGACCCTAATAATAATAATAAGAAACGTTACAGATTCAATAGGGTCCTTGCCTTAGCAAAGGACATGGATGTCCTTTGCTGGCAGGGCGGACCCTAAAAAAGCGAAGGCTCCGAGTGGCGGCAGTGTGAGCTTTTCAGATGTAATTAGACACATTACCTAGGATAATTCTGGAAGATCCCTTATCTGCTTAATGTTTTAGTGAGATTGTAAAGTCATACATCAAAGTCGGATGGCTGCGGTGAACGCCAGTGTCTCTCAGAGAAGCCGAGGAGTCAAGCTCACAGCTGCCTTTTTTGACAGCTGCTGCAGGAGGACGCATAATCCACTGATGTCTCCGGTAAGAGTCGACTTAATATCACAATTTTCCCATCCAAAAACTTGCTGGTTGACGTAGACAAACATGTTCGATTAACCGCTCTGTGTTAAAGCTTCACAACAAACAAAGAAACAGAGGCTGTGTTTCAGTTGCTAAAGGCAGCTGCAATTAGGGCTGGGCGATATATCGATTGAAACGATATATCGCAGGTTTGTCTCTGTGCGATATAGAAAATGACTATATCGTAATATTTGATTAAATGTTCTCCCACACTTGCTTTTAGCTGCGTGCATTACATTACTGCCGTTTATCACTCCTTCTTGTGTCACCTTCTCACAGAGACATAAAACAAGCTCGCCTTCTTCCGTACATCACAGACTGTCGCGCGTCTAGCGTCACATGCTCTCGCCGAGAGCTAACGTTAGCATGGCTAACGTTAGCTGAGACAGGTCGAGTTGCTTTTAGCTGCGTGCATCACACAACAGGCTCTTCTCACTCCTCCTCGTCTCTCATTCTCACAGAGACGGAAAACAGGCCCGCCTTCTTACATACGTCACATACTCTTGCGAGTCTAGCGTCATAGCTCTCGCCGTTAGCTGAGGCAGGTCAAGCGGAGCAGAGCTTATGACAATACAAGAGAGAGATGGTGCGAAACTGATCACAAATAGAGGAAGAACAATAAATGCCCAAAAAAGAGAGCAGGGGGTCCGTCATCTGGCGGTGGTTTGGCTTCAAGTGGGAAGATATTCAGCAGACAACAGCAATATGCAAAGTATGCAGCAGAAGTGTTGCTACCAAAAGGTAGCAACACTATTAATGTGTTCTTTAATTTAAAAAGTCACCCGCGATAGAATGAAGAGTATTTAATAAATACACTTTTGGTCAATTGACTTAGTTGTGATTTCCCTCTCTGCATGAAAGTTTAAAAGTAGCATATATGAATGCAGTATGAAGAAGAATGTTTTAATGTAGACACATAGAATCATCATACTGCTGTGATTATATGCATCAAGTGTTCATTCAAGGCTAAGGCAAAATATCGTAATATATATCGTATATCGCAATATGGCATAAAAATATTGCGATATTAATAAAAGCCAATATCGCCCAGCCCTAGCTGCAATCCACCGCTTTCCACCACTAGCATTCTAATTTGACATCTCCATTATTAATTGAACAAATTGCAAAAGATTCAGCAACACAGATGTCCAAATTACTGTGTAATTATGCAATGAAAAGAGACAACTTTTAGCCGTGTGTGGTGCTGGGCTATTATGTCCCCTCCAACCTGAGACATCACAAACACACATCATCATACGCGTCATCATTCCGCGACGTTTTCAACAATAAACTCTGTGGGGATTTTAAAATTGCAATTTAGTGAACTAAAAAGGCCGTATTGGCATGTGTTGCAATGTTAATATTTCATCATTGATATATAAACTATCCGAATGCGTGGTCGGTAGTAGTGCGTTTCAGTACGCCATTAAATAACCAAAATGATTCCTGGGCGCGGCCACCGCTGCTGCTCACTGCTCCCCTCACCTCCCAGGGGGTTGACAAGGGGATGGGTCAAATACAGAGGACACATTTCACCACACCTAGTGTGTGTGTGACATTTATTGATACTTTAACTTTATTCCAGGAACTTATTTGATTTCACTGTTGCATACACACTGGAAATAACAAACTATAACTACTGTCCAGCACCAATGTCCTTCTGACTAGCTTTAATGCTAACGTTACAAATAACGCCTCTTACCTCGGATGAAAAATACCAAGTATACGCCGTATCGATGAAAACCCTGTAAATGGACAAAGTGGCGTCAATTATGTATTTAAACGTAAAGAAAAGAGGCAATTTGTGGGCATGTGCCTCACCGACGGTTGTCACGGAGCCGGCCATGTTAGCTTCTTTCCGAAGTCCCGACAACGAATCATTTTACGGCAGTGTTATGTTTCTATACCCCAAAACGGACAAGCGGTAGGAATTGGATAGATGGATGTATTAACTTTATTGAAAGCATAACATGTATTAGTTTAAATTATATAATCAGTATACAACGGACACATGGTATGATAAACACTTAAATTATTTATTTTTTTATATTGAACAACAAACATACATTTATAATTCACGCAAAAGTCAAGGCACTTCCAACATCAATGAAAGAAAACAAAAGCAAATACAGATAGTGTAATAATACTAAAAAATATGAAAAAAAAAATGGAGGAAGAAGAATACTGAGTTGCATCCCAAGAACACCACACCAACTGTGAAGAATGGGGGTGGAAACATCATGCTTTGGGGCTGTTTTTCTGCTAAGGGGACAGGACGATTGATCCGTGTTAAGGAAAGAATGAATGGGGCCATGTATCGTGAGATTTTGAGCCAAGACCTCCTTCCACCATTGAGAGATTTGAATGGTTGACCAAATACTTATTTTCCACCATAATTTACAAATAAATTATTTAAAATTCCTTCAATGTGACTTCCTGGATTTTATTTCACATTCTGTCTCTCACAGTTGAAGTGTACCTATGATGAAAATTACAGACCTCTGTCATCATTTTAAGTGGGAGAACTTGCACAATCGGTGACTGACTAAATACTTTTTTGCCCCACTGTATATAAACCCTCGGTTACAATTATATCCCATTAGGCCTTACTTTCATAAATCGACATTTATGTAAAAAAGGTTTTGCTTGGAGAATGATAATGTTGACAAACATCCATCCATCCATTTTCTACCGCTTGTCCCTTTCGAGGTCACGGGGGGTGCTGGAGACCATCTCAGCATTTCACTCGCAATTCTTGTAGGGGCTTAATCGGCTTCCGTACGAAAGGAATTTACGACACCGTTCCGTCGTACGGCCGTTGCTGTGACGCTACTTGGGAAACATGTGAGCGGTGTTTCATGTGAACTCCTCAGATGCTTTTGTCAAAATAAAACATAGTCAACCGGTAAAGTCTAAATATGCACGAAAGGCTGCTTCCTGCCTCTCCTAACTGGTACTGTTCGCGGTGCTGTGACGTCAACAGCTGCGGCTTGCTGGGATACGGAGCCAAAAACTTACTCAATTTGATTGACGTGTCGGCATCCACCTGCAGGACTGTGGGTAAGCAAACGCCTTTTACACTATCCAATTAAGGAGTCTTCAATGTTATTATTATTTTTTGTCTGTTGACTGAAGTAGTAGAATAAATCCACACATGCGTTTCGCCTGTTAATTTGTGCTTCCTCAGGTGTGATGATTAGCTTGCTTGCATGATGGCTAGTTTTGGTGGATTTACAACTACCTAAAAAACACACAAACCTTGTTAAAGTCAATTAACGTGTCCACGTTATTTAGTTCGTGGCTCCATCAGATCACTGACAATATAACGTAGTCCCTACACACCGGAGCTCTTGTAAAAAGAGCTCAGCAGCGCATGCCCTTTTTTGCGTTGGATGAAAAGAGCACAGTTCGCTCCCCCCATTCTCACCACATTCTACAGAGGCACTATAGAGAGCTTGCTGACCAACAGCATCTCTGTCTGGACTGGAGCCTGCAATGCCTCAGATTGGAAGTCTCTCCAGAGAGTGGTGAGGACGGCGGAAAAGATTGTCAGGACTCCTCAGGACCTTCGTATTGTGAGGCAGACGCACTAAACCCTGTTCCACCGTGAAGCCCACAAGCGCCACTTACACTATCCAATTAAGGAGTCTTAAATGTTATTATTTTGTCTGTTGACTGCAGTAGTGAAATAAATTCACGCATGCGTTTCGCCTGACAATTTGTGCTTCCTCAGGTGTGATGATTAGCTTGCTTGCATGATGGCTAGTTCTGGTGTATTTACAACTACCTAAACTACACACACAAACCTTGTTAAAGTCAATTAACGTGTCCACATTCTTTAGTTTGTGGCTCACAATGTAACTCTTATGTCCATATCAAATAAATACATGTTGTTGAGATGCTATTACATGATTTTAGATGAATTCAAAATTCAGGTCAATCAATCAATCATCCATCCATCCGTTTTCTACCGTTTGTCCCGTTCGGGGTCGCAGGGGGTGCTGGTGCCTATCTCAGCTACAATCGGGCGGAAGGCGGTGTACACCCTGGACAAGTCGTTACCTCATCGCAGGGCCAACACAGATAGACAGACAGCATTTACACTCACATTCAAACACTAGGGCCAATTTAGTGTTGCCAATAAACCTATCCTCAGGTGCATGTCTTTGGAGGTGGGAGGAAGCTGGAGTACCCGCAGGGAACCCACACATTCACGGGGAGAACATGCAAACTCCACACAGAAAGATCCTGAGACCGGGATTGAACCCTGAATACTCAGGACCTTCGTATTGTGAGGCAGACGCACTAACCACTCTTCCACCGTGAAGCCCGCCAGCGCCACTTACACTATCCAATTAAAGAGTCTTAAATGTTATTATTTTTCTGTCTGTTGATTGTAGTAGTGAAATAAACTCACACACGCGTTTTGCCTGTTAATTTGGGCTTCCTCAGGTGTGATGATTAGCTTGCTTGCATGATTGCTAGTTTTGGTGGATTTACAACTACCTTAAAAACCAAACAAACCTTGTTAAAGTCTATTAACGTGTCCACATTCTTTAGTCCGTGGCTCACAATGTAACTCTTATGTCCATATCAAATAAATACATGTTGTTGAGATGCCATTGCATGATTTTATCTGAATTCAAAATTCAGGTCAATCGATCAATCATCCATCCATCCGTTTTCTACCGTTTGTTCCGTTCGGGGTCGCAGGGGGTACTGGAACCTATCTCAGCTGCGTTCGGGCGGAAGGCGGCGTACACCCTGGACAAGTCGCCAACACAGATAGACAGACAGCATTCACACTCACATTCACACACTAGGTCCAATTCAGTGTTGCCAATCAACCTATCCCCAGGTGCATGTCTTTGGAGGAGGGAGAAAGCCGGAGTACCTGGAGGGAACCCACACATTCACGGGGAGAACATGCAAACTCCACACAGAAAGATCCCGAGCGCAGGATTGAACCCAGGACCTTTGTATTGTGAGGCAATCATTCAACAAAATTGATTTATATAGCCCTAAATCACAAGTGTCTCAAAGGGCTGCACCAGCCACAAAAACATCCTCGGCTCAGATACCACATCAGGGCAAGAAAAAACTCAACCCAATGGGATACAATGAGAAACCTTGGAGGGGACTCCCCCTTTCCCCTTGGGCCACCGGTGCAATGGACGTCGAGTGGATCTTAGTTAATTGTGTGATAGTCCAGTCCATAGTGGGGCCATCATCTTGAGTGGAGACGTCTCCAACTGATGCACAGATGAGTGGTCCACCCCGGGTCCCGACTTTGAACCGCTAACGACTCATCTGTGGTCACCTAATAACCTCTCCATGCAGGAGAGGGGAGCAGAGCAGAAAAGAGACGGCAGATCAACTGTTCTAAAAGGGGGGTCTGTTTAAAGGGTAGTGTATACAAATGAGTTTGAAGATGGGACTTAAATGCTTCTACTGAAGGTGGCATCGAAGTAGTTTTTTGTTAAAACATTTAATGTTTCAGGAGTCCTCGCGGGGCATAAAGGCTTGGTGTCGGGCGTTTCCTTCTGCCAGGATGCGACGCAAACCCACATCTGTGCCACATCCTCCTCAGATGGCATGGTCCTCTTCTGGGACACAAACACCCAAACTCTGATAAGGGAGGATGCAGCTCATCAGGTAGGTTGTAAAATTCCACGTCTTAGTGGAGTCATGTTTTTTTAATGCTCGTTTCCTCCTCAGAATCCGGTCACGGCCTTGCACTGGTCCCCCTTGGACAAGAACTTGGTGGTGTCAGGGGATGAGAAGGGGATCATGGTATGTCACTGGTACAAAACAGGAGACACCACAAGTTTCTTCCCGGAGCCTAGAAACATCATCTGCCTCACCTGCTCCCCTCACACGTGGAACACAGTGGCTGTCGGGTAAGATAACATAAACAGTAGATTATTTAAAGAAGCAAAAACAACAAGAGTAGTCCTTTTACAAACTGCTCTCGAGATAATTACAAACCTGATTAATTTTTTGTCTAAAGTGACAATTTAAGCAAACAAAAAAAAAGTGCAGTGTTATCATCTCCTTAGTTGAGTGTTTTTATTGCTATGTTACTTTTTTTTTTACATCCCTGCATATTGGATTTTACCCTGTACCTTTAGTTTTTACCAAGCCAAAACTCATACTTAGTATATTTTACATTTCAAGTAGTATTTCTGTCCATTTTGTATTAACTCTTTTTGCATTTGTTTTATTTTATTTTATTTTCTTATTGAATTTACTTTTCTATTTAGGTTTAAGGTTATTTGATATCATTATTTATTACTGTTGTTTATTATACTTTTATTTTTTTTTACCTTTACCCAGTCCATGTATTAATTTATTTAAAATTACAGTCTTCACCACATTGTAGATTTTTTGGGGGGATTTTTTAGTTTAAACATATTCTTAAATTTTTGGGATTTCAATACACAATTTCCAAGCATAAATTTACTAAATAAACTAAAAATATCAATACTACAGTCGTATAGGTCACTAGTGGAGACCTAACCAGTTAGTGTGTGCTCTTTAGTGTCACGGCCACTGATTGGCTCAGGTTCAGACAGCATTACTATATTGGCCTAAAAGAGTGTAAATGTGACTAAAGGATGTTTTTTCACGCTTAGAAGTCTCTCATAATGTTGAAAAGTATATTTAGAAAGTTGTAAACAGTTTTTTAATGCTCTAGCTATGACAATGATTAATTTGTAATAAATAATTTCTTCTTCTCGGAAATTCACTTATCCCGGTTATTTCTGGAACAAATTACCGTTGATAACCGAGAGATGTCTGTATGTTTAAGTTCCATTTTATTTTTCTAAAGTTTAAAAAAAATATATGCCTAGTCTATCAATGTATATCATAATTATAGCTAGCTAACTAAACTCTGTACTTTCAAATGTATACACGCGGTCACACTGTTTTGTTGTCACAAAGGTACAAAGACGGCATGATTGTGCTGATTGACGTAAGTAAGAAAGGCGAGGTGACGCACCGTCTCCGCGGACACGATGACGACATCCACTCACTGGCGTGGTGCCCCGTTGCCGGCGAGGACGCCCTCTACTGCAGAGCGGAGGCTGTCAACGGTAGAAATGAACTCCGAGGCAAACTATATTCATTTTATATTTCCGTCAATGACACAATGTGTGAACATATCTCGCACATGTTCCAGCATCTAACGGGATGAGTGCAGGTGAGGAAAAAGCCTGCTACCTCGCTTCCGGAAGCAAAGACCAGACAGTGAAGATTTGGAGCACGGCAACGGGGAAAGGTAAGGTGCTTTGAAGCAGTTTGGCTGCAATGTAAAAACTTTGCCGCTTGCGGCGGTATAGCTCGGTTGGTAGAGTGGCCGGCCCGCAACTTGAGGGTTCCAGGTTTGATTCCCGCTTCTGCCATCCTAGTCACTGCCGTTGTGTCCTTGGGCAAGACACTTTACCCACCTGCTCCCAGTGCCACCCACACTGGTTTAAATATAACTTAGATATTGGGTTTCACTATGTAAAAGCGCTTTGAGTCACTAGAGAAAAGCACTATATAAATATAATTGACTTCACTTTATTTATAACGCTTTTATTAATTGGGAACAATCACTTTATAATCAATTAATTATATTAGTAACTAATAATTATTTCATATTTTTATATCAATTACTATAATCCCTTGTTTATCGCTGTTAATTGGTTTCAGACATGACTGCGATACATTGATTTCCGCCAAGTAGGAATCATGAAATATGAATCAAATATTTTTCTAACCAGAATATTTTTATTATTACAATATTTTTCAAGTATTTGCATTGAACATTTTTTTAACATACCATAATGTGAGCCCTCTAGGCATTACATGATATATTTTAGTCACCTTTACCCTCTTTTAGTCCAATAGAGTAATGCTAACCCAGGCTGAGCCCTTCAGTGGCCACAATACTGAACTGGGCGCTCTGATTGGTTTGATGTCATCTGGTGGCCAATGCTACTGTGGTAATAATATTTTTAGTTTATTCATTCATTTGTAATGCTTGAAAATGTCTAATTTAGCAAAAATGTTGTAGATTATGCTTTAGTAAAATGTGATAAAGTGGTGAAGCTGCAATATTTCAAACAGGTTGTGGTGAGGTACGACTCTAATATGATAAAGTAATCGGTAAATAATTACATTTAAAAATGGTATTATGACACAAGTACTTAAGTAATAAGCACACAATAAAAGAAGATAACATTTTAAATACAAATCTTCCTAAAAAAAAAAATATTTGTCCAAAATAATCCTTATGAAGTACAACAACTTGAAGATGGAAGAACTAACTGGTTTAACAAAAAGCATTCATTAGATTAAGGCAGAGTATTAAAACAATATTTAAAAAATGAATAAAACACAATACTAATTTAAACAAATAAAAACATGTATTTCAAAGGGAAAACAAGAGAAAAAATTGTAATGGTAAGAAATAGGGCGGTCAAAGTTAACGCAATAATGAAGCGTTAACTATAAATTCTTTAAAAAGCAACATTTTTTTTTTCACGCTCATGCGTTCTGACTCCTTTATAATGTAATAACGTCCAGTTACTGTTGAGCTCAAAAAATAAAGATCAGAAATGCACAAAGAAAAGGGTACAATATGAAAATTCAAGGTCCAAATCCATGGCAAGTTGTTACTTTTTACCATGACAATTTTATCTTGAATCTCTGTGAGACGACATCATTGGAGCAAATACGGCGTGGTGCTGTTGGTAGAGCGGCCGTGCCAGCAACCTGAGAGTTCCTGGTTCAATCCCCACCTCATTTCATGTCCATTGTGTCCTTGAGCAACACACTTCACCCTTGCTCCTGAGGGCCTTGCATGGGTGTGAATGGGTGAATGTGGAAATAGTGTGTGTTAATGTGGAAATAGTGTCAAAACTCTTTGAGTACCTTGAAGGTAGAAAAGCGCTATACTAGTATGACCCATTTACAATTTACCAAAGACATGCTGGTGCGCTTTGCCGCTTGCAGAGAGTAGGAGTTTACGTCCGTGTTTGGATCACGGTTGATAGCCTAAACAACATAAATTTGTAGATTTTTACGCTTACTTCTTTTAGTAAGATATATTAAAAACTCAGCTGGAAAAAAAGACGGTGGACAGGAAGTCAAGAGTCATTTTTGATCAGACTTCCACATCGTCAAAACATGTCAAGACCACTTTTCTCATTTCATTCACTTACTTAACAGTATTAGCACTGCGTGTCAAATCTGGTCTAACTAAAAATGAAAAATCGTCTTACATTATGATCTGGCTTGTCAAAGACGTTTTGTAATGTCATCTGGGATATTTCTATCAAAAAAAAGTATGTTTTCTGGCAGATTGAAGTTAAGTCTATATTCTTATATGATATGTTCTGATTGACAGTGCACAATTGCAGAATGTTTAGCAGACTGAATATAATATTTTATTAATACATAGAGAATGTCAAATCATTGTCATGCAACGATATGAGTACTATTAACTTGTACAACATGCAATGTACAGCATATTTGAAGCATTTATTGAGGTAGAAATATCATAGATGGCATTACAAAACATCTTTGACAATCACACCATGATCGTAACAATACACATTGTGTGTTGGTAATGAGTGAAACTGGTATCTAAACATGGTGTAGCTCAGGGCTATTCAACTACAGTACATAGGGAAGAGGGCAGCAGTTTCAAGAGTTCAAGGGTTCAGGGGCCGGACATCAATATGTGGATGTTCACTGTGACTTATCACAGTTAAACTTTAGATCAGTGGTCCCCAACCACCGGGGGGCCGTGGCCCGATTGGTACCGGGCCGCAGAATATTTTTTTATTCATTTTTATTAAAAAAAAAAAATTATTTACATTTTTTTATTTTTTTATTAAATCAACATAAAAAAACACAATATACACCTACAATTAGTTCACCAACCACAAAAACCTCCCTTTTTCATGACAAAAACCTCCCTTTTTCATGACAAAGACAAAAAAAAAAAAAAAAGGATCGGTCGGAGGGGCCGTAGGCGCAAAATGGCAGCCACGCTTCCGTCAGTCTACCCCAGGGCAGCTGTGGCTACAGATGTAGCTTACCACCACCAGGTGTGAATGAATGATGGGTTCCCACTTCTCTGTGAGCGCTTTGAGTATCTAACAATAGAAAAGCGCGATATAAATCTAATCCATTATTATTATTATTATTACAACAGCGTGGCTTTGTAAAAAAAGAGTGCGGGTACTTTCCTAGCCCGCCTGCAGTCCAGACCTGCCTCCCACCGAAAATGTGTGGCGCAATATGAAGCGTAAAGTACGACAGCGGAGACCCCGGGCTGTTGAATGACTGAAGCTCTATATAAAGCAAGATTGGGAAATAATTCCACTTTCAAATCTTCAACAATTAGTTTCCTCAGTTCCCAAACGTTTATTGAGTGTTGTTAAAAGAAAAGGTGACGTAACACAGTGGTGAACATGTCCTTTCCCAACTACTTTGGCGCGTGTTGCAGCCATGAAATTCCAAGTTAGTTATTATTTGCAATAAAAAATTAAGTTTATGAGTTTGAACATCAAATATCCTGTCTTTGTAGTGCATTCAATTGAATATGTGTTGAAAAGGATTTGCAAATCATTGTATTCCGTGTATATTTACATCTAACACAATTTCCCAACTCATAAGGAAACGGGGTTTGTATATGATTTGCCTGAGAAGCTGGACAGGACAAAAAAAAAAGTCTGCAATTTCAATACAAAACCAACTAAATATCTTTATGCACAACATCTACTTACAAATTTTTGACCAAGTTTTGTGATGAAGCTTACACGCTGGGATTTCTACCATTATTGCTGCTTGTCTGGACCAATGTGTCCGTTACTTAAAAAGTGTGCCAGGAAACAATCAGTCCAGCACTTGCTCGGGGCAGAACATTCATACTTCAATATCCAGTTGTTGTTAAAAGTCTGATTTTTTGCAGTTTATTTAGAGTTTTTTCTGGGCTTAATGAGTAGTCTCCTATTCACCCCACTGCTGCCTCATTGTGACAAATTTGCCTCGCTGTTGGCCCTTGGGTGGTGGCGGGAGTACTAAATACATGATCAAATCTTGTTTTAATTGTTTCATTAAGCATATTTGGGTAATGTTCAAGGGGCCAATTGAAAAGCTTTGACGGGTCAGATATGGCCTGCGGGCTGCAAGTTAAATAGACTTAGTGTAGCTCCTCCTCAATGCAAGTGCTCTTATAGCAGGAATACAAATTCTGTATTCATACAAAATACAAAACCTGACAAGACACCAATGCAGCTCTGCTCAGCTTTTTTTATTGTCATTAAAAGCATGTTTGTATCCATTTTGTGTTGAGCTGTTTAAAAAAGCATAATGTTGAAATATATTTTATTAAAGCAAACTTATTTTCCAGTCATGGCGGATAATAACTTGAAAATGATCTGTATAGGGTACATTATTAATGATAACATATTACATCTATTGGTGATTAATCGCAATTAATTTTGAGTTAACTATGAACAAACTGCGATTAATCATGATTGAACTTTTTAATTTTTTTACAGCCATAGTAAGAAACAAAAGTTACTGCAACTCCACTCCACTTGGTGGTTGTAGTAAGAAGATGAACTCTATCAACAACAAGAATGTGGTAGACAATGTTTGCAAGTGATAAAATAAGAATACATTTAAATTAAAGTCAAAATATGGGACAGAATATAATAAAAGTAAAACAATAAATGTAAAAATTGGGGGTAAGAAGATGAACACAAACGTCATTAAAGCCAGTGACTACATTTTCCTCTGTAGGCGTGTCGACCATGAAACTGCCCTATCTGAAGAGAAGAGGTTCTGCTGTCGACCCGACCCTGAAAGAGAGACTCTGGCTCAACGTCCACTGGCCTAAAGGACGACCCACTCAGTTGGTGTCCAGCTGCTTCAGGTTTCTATATCGTCAAACCTGCTGGAAATTTCATTGAGGTTATTAACTTCTGTTTACGTGCAGTGGTGAGCTAGTGATGTGGGACTTAACCAGGACTGGGAAGCAGAAGTGGACGTTGTTTGGTTCGTCCTCCGAGGGACAAAACCACAGCAGGATTGTCTTCAACACAGCGTCCTTCATCCTGCAGGACGGTCGTGAGGTGCTCCTCAGCACGTCTTTGGACAGAGAGGTGGATGTTGTCTCAGGTTCTACATTGCATATACGGCGTATTCGTTCATTGACCAGCACCTTGTTCTCCTCCAAGGTGAAATGCTGGGACATGGCCTCCCTCGACTGTTGCTGGACGCTGCCCACGCTTGGCGGCTTTGCGTACAGCCTGAACTTCTCGCCCATCGGCACCGGCTGCCTTGCTCTAGGTGTGGGCGACAGCATGATCCGGGTGTGGAACACAATGTCCGCACAGAACCCTTACGACATGCGCTGCTTCTGGCAGGGCATCAAATCCAAGGTTACAGCGGTAAGAAGACGTCTTTAACACCAAGCGGATGTTATTATATTAATAATAAGTAATAATACCTTTACATCATAATCAATTAAAACGTTTTATATAATGCCAAATTCAATGTTATAGTGGCGATATTTAATTTGATCAGAATTGTATTTTTTTAAATTCAGTTTCATATGTGATTTATATATTTTTGTTAAAGTCTTCCATAGTTCAAATGTCATTAGAGAAATACAATTAGAATGGCTTAAAATGGTAAAAATATACAAAATACTGTTTAATTCAATGTTATTTTAAGCTCTACAATTAATTGTTGTTATTTTAGTTATAATTAAATGTAAAATATAGCATAAATATGCATCATTGTGTCTTGTATGTCTGTTGTATTAATATAGATATATATTTTTTAAATTCTTATCTTCCTTATTTATTTTTTACTTATGCTTTTACAAATGAAAACTAAATTTAAAACAAAAACTAACAATGATTATTAAATTAAATGTAAGGGGTGCTCAAAAAAATGTTAAAGTTTCGATCAAATGTATTTTTTTAAGAATCAATTTTTAAACTAAAGTTTTTTGGGCCATCTTTACGGGTACTCTCTGCGCACATCATTCATACGTGAACAGCCGAGAGGAGCCTTTGTAACCTGTTTTAAAAAGGTTTATCATAATTATTAGACCAAATACAACGAAAAAAACATATAAAAAAAAACAACCTGTGAGCAAAAAAAAAATGCATTGTAAGTGGGGAAAAAAAACATCCTGAAAATGAAAAAACATAGTGTAAACGAAAAAAATATATAAAGAACGACAACACGTATAAAAAACAAAAAATCAACTTCTACTCCAGGCATTTTACTCAAAGCAGGTATTTTTTGGAACGTAACCCTAGCAATAAACAAGGGAACAATGTATTATATTGCGAGAATCTGTTTGAATTGAGAACCTCGTTGAATCGAACTGTCCCCCCATGAACGAGAATCAAATCGTGAGTTGTTGTGAGATTCCCTTCCCTATGATATACATATTTATACATCCCTGTCAATTACCTATTTCGATCTTATTGAGTGAAATGTATGGTCAATGATATACTTATGCATAATAAATTAACTATTAAAGATATGTTTGGTGATTGTCCATTTTACTAATGATTTAGAATCAGATTATCTGAGTGATTGAGCAGGACCATTTTAGATTTTTGCTTCTTCCTCCTTTTTTAGACACACTTAAAAATATTATTTTTGATATTGCTATTGTTTTTATGCAGATGAAAATAACGTATGGAGAGCCAAATGGGACAAAATAAAATTATTAAATATATCAATAATTACTTAAAAGTGTCATATTTAATTTTAATTAGAATACATAGCGTTATTTAATCTGTCATAAATGTATTTAATGTGAATACATTTAATTATTTAATCATGTAATTTCTATTGATTTTTTCATTTCATAATTTAATTTATGATGTTATTAGTTCACAATTTAATTATTGATTTTATTATTTCATATTATTCAACTGACACATTTAAGTAATTATTTCAATACATATTTATTTCAAATTTGCCCCATTTTACTCTTCATAATGGAGTTGCTTTTTATTTAAATTTTGTATGGTATATGGAGAGTATTTTTGATCTCATAAGATATAAGCTATTAAATTTACTTTATCGTCAAGCAGGCACATCATTTTCACATATTTCACATGAGTTGCAATTACAAATGCTATTAATGATTATTTTCCCAGCTCACTGGTTCTGTAAATGTTTATAAATGGTTTTTAAGGAGTGTGTGTCTACAAATGTGTATCATCCCTTTTACGTCACCCGTGAAGTCGCCGCACAATGTCCCTTTTTTAACTTGGAGTATGTGTAAAAGCCCATAAAAGAGGTTTTCTTTATAAATTGCAGCTGGCTTGGCACCCGAAAAGAGAGGGAACCTTGTCGTTTGGCACAGACGACGGGAAAGTGGGAATCTACGAGGTCTTCTCCAACAAGTTAAAGCAGTTTTTGTTGTTGCTTAGTATTATTTACTGCACATTGTTTACTGTCTGTGTCCTGGCAGGCCTCCTCACATCTCCAGCTCCTACCACAAAAAGACAGTGTATTCTCTGGCCTGGGGACCGCCGCTGCCGCCGATGTCATTTGGTAAAGCTCCTTTTTGAACAGCACAAAAAACAGCAAAAAGATCACACATGCTTTTGGCTGTCAGTCTTGTAATTAAACGAGCAGAGTTCATTTAAAGTCGTTTTGGGCAGACGGCATTGTAATTAGTCCAAGCGCTGAGTGTTGCCATGGCGACCATCTGTTTGGTGGCTTTTAATGGAAGCGAAACAAGCCTTTAATGTCAAGACAGTTCATTTGTCTCATTAGAAGTGTTACTTTCTGCCTGTTTTATTTACGTTTTAACACCTGCCTGCTGAGTGGGCATTGCCTAACTGCCATCTATCAGAGATGTTTGCCATCATAACCCATCTGATCATATGTAATTACATGGGATATTATAATTATCATGTAAAGCTGTACTGCTGTATTATTTTACTAACCTTATTATTAGGATTTTTTTAAATCTAATTCCAGGTTTGGCGTGCACTGGTATCAAGAGACAGCGATTATGCAATATTGCAATACTCCACTCATTGAGACTTAAGCCTGAGAGATAACGTGATGTAACATGATATACATATTTTGTCCTACTTGTAATTGACTTCGTATTGTACATTCAAACTTATCTTGAAGTGCACAACTACACTTATTCTCACTAAAGCCAACATCCATATTTGAAACTGTTGTATTGGTATTGATTTTGTACCTTTTGGAGGAATATATCACCCCAGATTCACATCTCATTGAAAAAGTCAAGGTCGTCTTAAAGTAAACAACTGCACAAAGGACTATATCAATAGCTGATGCTGATATATTGATTTTCTATCCTGAGAGGTAACAATGGGATACATTATATCGTGATATTGATCTGTTGTACAACACTCGGTTCTCATGTTTGCATAACTACTTCATACTCAAATGAAGAACTGAATCAATATCTAATGCATTTGTATCGATACTGTACCCTGAGAGTGAACTTTTATATTATAGTACAATATCGATATTTGGCCCCACCCTTACTTGACATTGCAATCAAAATTGAAACAGCACACACTTGGACAAAGGACTGCATTAATATCTGATGTATCAATTCTGTATAGATGACTGATATGATATGACAATATCAATAGTCAAACTTGTCATTTACTGCATAACTGCACATACTCGGACAAAGGACAATATCGATATCTGATGCAGATGTATCACAGTATCGATATTTATATTTTTTTATAATTAATTTATTTATAAACATTTTGTCCCACCCTTGTTTGACATCACATTAAAAAAGTAAAATTCTCGTGAGGACGAGGACAACTACACAGATTTAGGACTGTATTGACATCTGGTGCTGTTGTATCGATTCCCTTGATAATATGATATTGCAATATCAATATTTAATCCTTAATTGACATCACAATACCAATGATATAATATCACAAGTTATTATTTTTCCTACCGACATTTGGCGTTACACCACACACTTATATAATGTGTATAATTTCACATCAACTTTTCAAAAAAGACTGATATTGATATTTGATGTAATTGTATTGATACTGTACCATTGACAGTAATGATGGGATATATCACAATACATACACACATACTTGCACAAAATATTATAGCGATATCTTATGTTTTATTTCCTCATAGATAACTGCAACATGATATTAAAATATCAATATTTTTCCGCTATCCACATTTACGCTACACTCATATCAAATATATAAATTTAAATTGACTTGTAATGATATCATAATATCAATATGTTTACCATTTTCTCCCACCCCGTTCACTTAATCTGCTGCAGTTGTATTAATACTGTACAGTGAACGCCAATGATATGATACATATCATGATATCATAATATTGATATTTTGTACCGACCTTAACAGACATTCCATTACAATTTTAATTATCGTGATAAAGTGTGTAACTACACATACTTCGACATAGGACTGTATCGATATCTGATGTTTCAATTATGTATACGTAACTGTGATATTTCACCACAATTTTGCCACCCATATTTACTTTATCTGATGTGGTTGTATTGATACTGTACAATGAACGCTAATGATGGGATGTTTTTCTCAGTATTGACCCACATCCAATCCATTCCAGATTAAAAAGTCCAAAGGAAAGTGAAAGTATGGTATCAAAATCTGATACAGGTGTTTCTATACTACGAAATTTTGTTCTTATTTGTACTGTAAAGTTCAAATTTGAATGACAATAAAAAGGAAGTCTAAGTCTATACTGTGACATACAACAATGCAATATATCAGGATGTTGATATTTTGTTGCACAAGAGGAATAAATAGTATCACTTCTCTCATCAACGTTATCGTTTGAAATGATTTATTAGGGTCATCAGAGGCTAAAGCGTCCTACAGCTTGTACAGCTGTGCCGGAGAGGGCGTCATTCTGCAGCATGACCCCTACAAGCTGAGTGGGGACGCCAGCGACATCAACAAACTCATCCGGGAGACCAACAACATTGATGTGGGAGGGGCCAAAGTCCAGAGTTGTTATACTTACTACTTGGACCGAAATGTGTTCTAAATGTTGGCTTGTGTTTCTTCTGACAGCACAAGTTGTCTCCGCACACCGACCTCAGCTGGAAGCCGGATGGCAAAGTAGTCGCTATCGGCAACGAGGACGGGTAACGGGAAAGACTCCTTCGAATACCATGTGTTTGTTTTACCATCCTCATCCAGTCTCCCTTTTTTACGCCACCCATCAGATGTATCGACGTCTATCAGGCTCCGACTCTGAAGCTCTTGTGTAGCATCCAGCAGCATCACAAGATCATCAACACCCTGCGATGGCATCCAGAACACAACCACACCGAAGAGCTGCACGCCCTGCTGGCTTCGGGCTCCAGCAACGCCATCGTCTACGTGCATGACCTACGCTCTGTGATAGGTAAATTATGTTTGCAAAAATTCAAGATATCACTGCTACAATACGAAGTGCAGATTTAGAAAATACTTGTAAAATTACAAATTTCACATTAAATTTATCCATCCATCCATTTTCTACTGCTTATTCCCTTTCTTTGTAATACTACAAAATAAACCGTAATGTCAAAATATTGCTGCAATGCTAAACAATTGTTTGACATTTTTGTCACACATCTCTGCGCATTTTTTTTTAAATCACAAAAAAAATCAGAAGAAAAAAGGTATGTTTTCAAGAAAATGAATGACAAAAATAGTAATAAACGATAAAGTTGCAATATTTTTAGTTTAAAGTGCAACATTGTTGTCAAAATAGCATTGGAAGTTTTTTCTTGTAATGTTGACTCTTGTATGCCTAACTTTAGTGATTTCAAAAAAAAAATTCACAGAAATTGTGTTATTGTGAGCAAAACATTTGCAATGTTATGACGCTTAAAATCAATATTTTATCATTTAAGAAATATCATGCTTTTTTGAGGTGCCACCTTTATCGTGGTAAAGGAGTTTGCGTGTCCCAATGATCCTAGGTGCTATTTTGTCCCGGGACTTCTATGCCCACTGGTAAGGGCTCTCAAAACAAACAGGTCCTAGGTGAGGGATCAGACAAAGAGCAGCCCGAAGACCTTTATGATGAAGAAAAAACGAGGACTCAGATTTCCCAGGCCCAGATATGGGTCCCCTCTGGAGCCAATCCCAGAGGCCTGGTGGCCTCTCCCCATGCGGGACCGGTCGGGCACAGTCTGAAGAGGCAACGTGGGTCCCCCTTCCAACGCTGTATTGCAATAATAAGATTTAATGATGAGAATTACTTTTTAGTATTACAATATTAAAGTTATGTTGTAGTATTACGCTAATGAAATTATGTTGCGATATTTATATTGTAGTATTACAAAAATACTTCTAAAGGTCTTATCAATTTTTTTATGCAAGAAGTTATGTTGCTAGAATTAAGTTAGAAGAAATAAGTTGTAATATTACAAAATAATTTCCAATGTTGATGTGAAATGATAAAATTGTAATTCTTGTTTTGTATCCAATAAAAGTTGTAACGCAACTAAAAAATATAAAGTTCCGCATTTTTCGGTAAATGACAATATTTCTAAAATACTACACAACTTTTTTCATGAATTTTTTTTTTTTTTTTATAAATTTTTTTACGCATAAATTTGTAATATTTTACCTTAATCATCGTAGATTAAGACACGTTATTTTTCGGGGGAAAAAAGCCATAATATTACTGGTAATAGTTGGACATGTGACTGCGACGAAGTAGTGACTTGTCCAGGGTGTACAACGCCTTCCACCTGAATGCAGCTGAGATAGGCTACAGCACCCCCCACGACCCTGAAAGGGACAAGCAGTAGAACATAGATGGATAGATACAATGAGTAAACAGACTATTAGAATATTAAACTTTAGTATTTTATGTCTAGTAAAAAAAGGAATTGGTTAATCCCCTAGTACAGTGGTTCTCAAATGGGGGTACGCGTACCCCTGGGGGTACTTGAAGGTATTCAAAGGGGTATGTGAGATTTTTCAAAAATATTCTAAAAATAGCAACAATTCAAAAATCCTTTATAAATATATTTATTGAATAATACTTCAACAATATATGAATGTAAGTTCATAAACTGTGAAAAAAATACAACAATACAATATTCAGTGTTGACAGCTAGATTTTTTGTGGACATGTTCCATAAATATTGATGTTAAAAATGTCTTTTTTTGTGAAGAAATGTTTAGAATTAAGTTCGCAAATCCAGATGGATCTCTATTACAATCCCCAAAGAGGGCACTTTAAGTTGATGATTACTTCTATGTGTAGAAATCTTTATTTATAATTGAATTACTTGTTTATTTTCCAACAAGGTTTTAGTTATTTTTTTTATCTTTTTTTCCAAATAGTTCAAGAAAGACCACTACAAATGAGCTATATTTTGCACTGTTATACAATTTAATAAATCAGAAACTGATGACATAGTGCTGTATTTTACTTCTTTATCTCTTTTTTTCAACCAAAAATGCTTTGCTCTGATTAGGGGGTACCTGAATTAAAAAAATGTTCACAGAGGGTACATCACTGAAAAAAGGTTGAGAACCACTGCCCTAGTATAACCAGCCTTATGGATTATCCTAACTGATCTTTTCTGCAGTACTATGAGTGAATGAAGTGTAGGTTTGTAATTGTTTCCCTATATCTCCCATATGGATACACTTAAGAACTGTACAGAGTATAAAGTGATGATTGATTCAAAATGTATTATGCATTATTTAATATTGATATATTTTGCCACATTTATGTTATATGTACTTTTAATATGTTGTTTCCAGCTCATTTTATCATCTGTGATAACACCTAAAAATAGGTTTTGTATCATGTGAATGATTTACCATGTTTTTGTGTTTGAAAATTAAAATTTTGATTTCCAATTAAATTTATTTTGGTTTTACTTGATTTTAAAAAATCAGTTTTTATCAGGCAATCTTCTTAGCTTGTTAATTTCCACAGTAATAGTTGTCTTTACTTTCCTGTGAGTTTTTCCTTAAACAGAGTGCAAAAATAGTATTAGCTTTAGAACTTTCATGGCTTTTGATATACAATATACATTGTGATTGTCACGTACTATGATGTTGTTTTTAAACTAGTGTTTTTTTTAACACAGAGAATCCTCCGGAGAGTCCCCTGGTGTTGACAGAGCCTTATCGCAGGCTGTGTGGTCACACTTCCAAAATCACCGGGATGTCGTGGAGTCCTCACAACAGTGGCAAACTGGCCACTGTGTCATACGATGGCACCGCCCAGGTCAGTCATTTAGGATAAAATAATTAAGACACAGGATTCGGATTGTTTTTGTTTGTGGTGTTCAGGTGTGGGACGTGCAGCAGGAAGCGGCGGTCTCCAACTACCGCGGACATGTGGGGTACCTGCTGTGCGTGGAGTGGTCCCCTGTCGACCCGGACGTCGTCTGGACAGGAGGGAAGGACTTCACCGTGCAAGAGTGGAGGGTCTCCAAGCAGGAGTTCACAAACCCGCCCAAAGGTGACGATGGACAAAATCGAAAGTGTGTGTTTTTCTTGTGCTTCATGGTGCCGCTTGTCACAGGGAAGAAGATGCTGGACCTGAAGGGGAAGAACAAGCAGAAGAAAAAGACCAAGAAGGAGACGCCAGATCTTAACGGCGAGTTGGTTGTTGAGGTAGTCGCCACAGGACAGGAGCCTTCTGATGACGATGAACAGGTGGAGGTGGTCCCTGCTAACAGTCCTGTGCCTCCAGCAGGTAAAAAAGGTGCTTATTAATTGTTTGTAGCTTTTATGCTAACAACGTTCTGTCAAATTAGCCTCCTTAGCGGTGCAGAGGAAACCCTCGACTGTGATGAAGAAAGCAGGTACATTTAAATCGTATCTTCACGTTTGGGGTGCAGATAGATAACATGAATATTATTACATTTCCAGACTCAAACGTGCAGAAGAGGAAGAAGGTTCGCTCCATGCTGCCCATCAGCACCGCCATGGACCACCGGCCCAAAGAGGAGCTCCTGCAGGACTGCCTCACACTGGCGGCCTTCACGCACGGCAGTGGTGAGCGTTTGCATCTTCATTGTCATCAGCAAATTATTATACCAAAATGACTCTTCATCAACACAATTCAAAAATAACATATCCAATAAAATGTCGTCAAATACAAATAGTAATATTGATTGTGCATAGATAGATAGATAGATAGATAGATAGATAGTACTTTTTTGATTCCTTCAGGAGAGTTCCCTCAGGAAAATTCATATGTGTGTGTGTGCGCGGCAACTTCACAGGTTTTGGGTTTTGTGCATTTGATTTTTTTTTTTTTTTTTAATACACTTACAAATATATATATGTATATATATATATTAGAGATGCGCAGATAGGCAATTATATCATCCGCAACCGCATCACCAGAGTCATCATCCACCCGCCGTCCACCCGAACCAACACTTTATCAGGACCGTACCCGCCCGCTAACCGCCCGCTGAAATACATCAGAGGTCGGCCACCTTTACCACTCACAGAGCTATTTAAACCCGTTTCACAGAGTAATGAAGACAATTGGAGCCGCTAACGTTCTCGCGAATATCCATTTGCCGTTCATCCTGATGACAACAATATGGGCGTGCTGTGAAGCCATTGCCTTTGACACCTTCAACAACATGTACAAACCAAATGTTAGTCCGGCAACATGTTGTGTGCAGCTTCCGCAATCACACGTACAAGATTGAAAGGGGTTTGCTGCTAGCGGGGTGTATAAAATAGTCAGGAAGTGTCATGGATACAAAGGATTCTGGGTGTTTGTTGTGTTGCGTTTATGTTGTGTTACTGGGAAGGATGTTCTCCCGAAATGTGTTTGTCAATCTTGTTTGGTGTGGCTTCACAGCGTGGCGCAAATTACTAAGAGTGTTAAAATTGTTTATATCACAACCATTAGTGCACTCTGTGTCACCCAGTATGCCTTGCAGTCGTGTGCGTGTTGCTGCGGAAGCCACACACAACATGATGCTGAACTGACAAGTAGATCGTACATGTTGTAGAAGGCGACAAAGTCAATGGCTTCATAGCACGCCCTAATACTTATCTGGGTGACATACAGTCATTCAAGAGAATATTAGCGTCTCCTATTGTCTTCTTCGCTTTGTGACACAGGTCTTAAATGGATCTTTGAATGGCAAAGGATACCGATCCCAGAACCATGTATATCAAATATTTCCGGAAGGTTCAACCGCCCCCCGCCTGAATCTAATTAAAATCAATTTTTTCGTCATGTCACCCGCCCGACTACGCGGATGAGACCGCAAACCGCGCATCTCTAATATATATATATATTTCGTCATGTCACCCGCCCGACTACGCGGATGAGACCGCAAACCGCGCATCTCTAATATATATATATATATATATATATGCATATATGCATATATATATATATGCATATATGTATATATATATATATATATATATATATATATATATATATATATATATATATATGCATATGTGTATTTATAGGGCTTCACGGTGGCAGAGGTGTTAGTGCGTCTGCCTCAAAATACGAAGGTCCGGAGTACTGTGGTGTCAAGCGAAATAAGTGCCCAAGCGTGTCGGGGCATATATTTAGCGCCTTAAGTGCGAAATATATGCCCACCCTATTGTATACCGTGTGTATGGGACGGCTTGCCAAATAATTGCCCCTGTGGCCTCAGTGAGAGTGCATACGAGGTATACTCATTAGCCTTGAGTTGTTGTTAGTGCAACAGGATTCACTCCCACTGACACTGCTGCTGACACAGTCGTCCTCTTCCATGACGGTTGTCAGTCCACACAAACAAACAAATCTTCAGAGTCTCGCTAAATCACTCGAGGATGTTCTCTCTCTCGCTACACATACGTTGGTTTGTCAATGAGGCCGCCCTGCCAAAAAACTGCCTGGCTGGTCACTGCGCAGGTGCGCGCATGCGTACACCCCCCCTGAGCACCTATTTTGCTGGGCACAAATTTGGCGTCACACTGGGTTCGGGATCTTTCTGTGTGGTGTTTGCATGTTCTCCCCGTGAATGCGTGGGTTCCCTCCGGGTACTCCGGCTTCCTCCCACTTCCAAAGACATGCACCTGGGGATAGGTTGATTGGCAACACTAAATTGGCCGTAGTGTGTGAATGTTGTCTGTCTATCTGTGTTGGCCCTGCGATGAGATGGCGACTTGTCCAGGCTGTACACCGCCTTCCGCCCGATTGTAGCTGAGATAGGCACCAGCGCCCCCCGCAACCCCAAAGGGAATAAGCGGTAGAAAATGGATGGATGGATGGATATTTATGTATATATATATTTTTTGTGTAAACTCTGCCTCCCTTCTTCTACTCAGTAGAAATACACTATCCATCCATCCATCTTCTTCCGCTTATCCGAGGTCGGTCCGTGGGGGCAGCAGCCTAAGCAGGGAAGCCCAGACTTCCCTCTCGCCATCCACTTCGTCTAGCTCTTCCTGGGGGATCCCGAGGCGTTCCCAGGCCAGCTGGGAGACATACAGTAGTCTTAACGTGTCCTGGGTCTTCCCCGTGGCCTCCTACCGGTTGGACGTGCCCTAAACACCTCCCTAGGGAGGCGTTCGGGTGGCATCCTGACCAGATGCCCGAACCACCTCATCTGGCTCCTCTCGATGTGGAGGAGAAGCGGCTTTACTTTGAGTTCCTCCCGGATGGCAGAGCTTCTCACCCTATCTCTAAGGGAGAGCCCCGCCACCAGGCGGAGGAAACACATTTCGGCCGCTTGTACCCGTGATCTTGTCCTTTTCGGTCATGACCCAAAGCTCATGACCATAGGTAAGGATGGGAACGTAGATCGACCGGTAATTTGAGAACTTTGCCTTCCGGCTCAGCTCCTTCTTCACAACAACGGATCGGTACAACGTCCGCATTACTGAAGACGCCGCACCGATCCACCTGTCGATCTCACGATCCACTCTTCCCTCACTCGTGAACAAGACTCCCAGGTACCTGAACTCCTCCACTTGGGGCAGGGTCTCCAACCCAACCCGGAGATGGCATTCCACCCTTTTCCGGGCGGGAACCATGGACTCGGACTTGGGGGTGCTGATTCTCATTCCGGTCGCTTCACACTCTGCTGCGAACCGATCCAGTGAGAGCTGAAGATCTCAGCCAGATAAAGCCATCAGGACACATCACTCCCCACAGGACTTCCCGAGGGACACGGTCGAATGCCTTCTCCAAGTCCACAAAGCACATGTAGACTGGTTGGGCAAACTCCCTTGCACCCTCAAGAACCCTGCCGAGAGTATAGAGCTGGTCCACAGTTCCACGACCAGGACGAAAACCACACTGTTCCTCCTGAATCCGAGGTTCGACTTTCCGGCGTAGCCTCCTCTCCAGTACACCTGAATAAACCTTACCGGGAAGGCTGAGGAGTGTGATCCCACGATAGTTGGAATACACCCTCCTGTCCCCCTTCTTAAATCCAATCCACTTTATTTATATAGCACATTTAAACAACGATAACGTTTCCAAAGTGCTGCACAGCCATGTTAAAAACAATATTAAAAAAAAAAAAAAAAAAAATATTATGCTCCACCAATGACTGAATAAAAACAAAAAATAAATACATATAAAACCAATAAAAACAAATATGATTAAAAACTATTTTAAAGGGTAAAATCAATTAAAACAGTAAAATAGAAATCAAAGTGTATAAAAAACACAGAGGACAACAGAGGACCATACAACTCACGTAGTGTTAAAAGCCAAAGAATAAAAGTGGGTCTTAAGACGAGACTTAAAACACTCTACTGTGGAAGCAGTTTGAACATGGAGCGGCAGAGTGTTCCAGAGCTTAGGGCCGACCACAGTGAAGGCCCTGTCTCCCCTGGTCTTAAGTCTAGTCTTGGGCACCACGAGCTGGAGCTGGCTCTCGGATTTCAGAGCGCGCGCAGGAAAGTAAATTTGGATGAGGTCTGAGATATATTGAGGTGCCAGTCCATGTAAAGATTTAAAAACAAACAGCAATGTTTTAAAATCAATTCTAAAATGAACAGGTAGCCAGTGCAAACTCTGAAGAATTGGGGTTATATGCTGGCGTTTCCTGGCCCCTGTTAAAAGTCGAGGGACCATCACCCCGGTCTGCCAATCCAGAGGTACCGCCCCCGATGTCCACGCAATGCTACAGAGTCTTTGCAACCAAGACAGCTCCACAGCATCCAGAGCCTTAAGGAACTCCGGGCGGGTCTCATCCACCCCTGGGGCCTTGCCACCGAGGAGCTTTTTAACTACTTCAGCAACCTCAGCCCCAGAAATAGGAGAGCCCACCACAGATTCCCCGGGCCATGCTTTCTCATAGGAAGACATGTTGGTGGGATTGAGGAGGTCTTCGAAGTATTCCTTCCACCTATCCACAACATCCACAGTTGAGGTCAGCAGAACACCATCCACACCATACACGGTGTTGACAGTGTACTGCTTCCCCTTCCTGAGGCGGCGGATGGTGGTCCAGAATCGCTTCGAAGCCGTCCTGAAGTCGTTTTCCATGGCTTCCCGGAACTCCTCCCATGTCCGAGTTTTTGCCTCCGCGACCGCTGAAACTGCCACACCGCTTGGCCTGTCTGTACCTGTCCACTGCCTCCGGAGTCCTATGAGCCAAAAGAACCCGATAGGACTCCTTCTTCAGCTTGTCCACCAACGGGTTTTAGGATTACCGCCCCGACAGGCACCAACTACCTTGCGGCCACAGCTCCAATCAGCCGCCTCAACAATAGAGGTGCGGAACATGGTCCACTCGGGCTCAATGTCCAGCACCTCCCTCGTGACATGTTAAAAGTTCTTCCGGAGGTGGGAATTGAAACTATCTCTGACAGGAGACTCTGCCAGACGTTCCCAGCAGACCCCCACAATGCATTTGGGCCTGCCAGGTCTGTCCGAAATACACATTTGAGCAAATATGCCTGCCAAATAAAACAAGCGCTCACTTCCGTGGTTCAATTCAAAGAGCCACTTGGTTCACAAACGACTCATTATCCATCCATCCATCCATCCGTTTTCCTACCGCTTGTCCCGTTGGGGGCCGCGGGGGGGTCGCTGGAGCCTATCTCAGCTGCATTCGGGCATTATGTCTGGTGCAAAAATAGCATACTTGATCCATGTTTGCTCTCCAGCACCCCCTGCGGGCTGTGTACCTGGCCAGGGGGAGCACGTCCACCTGGGTCTCTTCTCCGACAGAGCCGCTCTGCACCGCATGTTCGATGCCGAAGGTACGCTTGGTTTCTACTCCCTTTTAGCTCAGACGCACAGAAGAAGTGACTAAAAAAAAAAACCTCTCGTACTTGCAGAGGAAAGTCATGTGGAGGCCGACCACTTTGAGTCGGTGGTCTACTTGCGTCTGTGGAGCGGAGACTTGGAGGGGGCGCTGCAGCTGGCGGCAGAAAAAGGAGAACTCAACGACCACCTCGTCTCCATGGCGCCGATGGGTGAGCAGATTGTTCTCTGAAGATGATGTGAGTCAAGCAGGGATTGTTAATGCTTCTGGTTTGCAGCGGGCTTCAAGGTGTGGCACAGCACGGTGGAGCGCTACGTCAAGCAGCTGTGTTTGCAGGAGCAGCACCTGAAGGCCGCCTCCCACCTGCTGTCAATCAACAAGCTGTATGAGGCGGTCGAGCTGCTGCGCTCTCACAAGCTCTACAGGTGACAAACATGACGAGAAATTAGCCTTAGACTTAGAGTAACTTTATTGATCTGCAGGGGAAATTGTTCCACACAGTAGGTCACTTACAAATAATGGAAAGGGTAATACCTGCTCAATTGTGATCAATACCAGAAGTCTATCAAGTCTCAATAACGCTGGATAATTCAGCAATAAACATCAAAATGCTGCAGACTAAGCATAACTGCTTATGCTTTATTTTAAACATGCATACAGTTTCACATTTTCACAAATTTCCATTTTCTCACTAAATGTCCAAATAGGAGTAAGAAGAATCATTAATTGTATACAATTGTAAAATGCTAAACAATTAACTCAAAATTAACATAATTATGTGTTTTTAATATTTATATATATTTGTGATGATTACAATTTTTGTCCTTTTTTTAAAAGCTTTATTTATTCATATTTTTTTATTTGCCTTTTTAAAAGTTTTATTTAGTCAATATATTTACAATCGTTAAATCATTTATAATTATTCTACTCAAAAGTGTGTATTATTTTGATAATAATTATACTTTTTTTACAGTTTAATTCTAAAAATGTGTCACAGATTGCCAGAATATATTTTTATAATGATTATGTCTTATATATGTATATATATAATATTAGACTTACAATGTATTTATCCTAAATGGAAATTATTCAATTGAAGAAATTATAATTATTGTAATTTGTGTAATTGTGTTTTTGTTTTTATTCATCCAAAAACTTTTCTCTATTTTATTTTCAAATATTTATTTTTAGTCATTATTTAGACATTTTATGTGTAAAAAAAAAGTAGTATTTAGAATTAAGTTCAATTTTTTTTTTTAAATAAATAGTTTTTGTTAATTGAAGAAATAATACCTTATTTGTGTAATTTTATTTTTCTCTATCTTATTTTCAAATATTTATTTTTATGGTCATTATTCAGACATTTTATACGTAAAAAAAATAAGTATTATTTCAAAAAAAAGTTGTCAATTGAAATAAGAAGAAATGTAAGATAAAATACATTATATTAGTTTGTATGTATTTTTAGTCATTTAACACAAACATAAAGATGTATTATTTCAAAAAGTATGATGTTTTCCAGGGAGGCCATCGCTCTGGTCAAGGCCAGGCTACCGGCGGAAGATCCAGTCCTGAAGGATCTTTACACCTGCTGGGCCGCCATGTTGGAAAAGGACGGACATTTCTCTTCCGCTGCCAAATGGTGACTCCTTTCTTTCTGTTGCTGTCTTTCCCTCGGTGTTTAAAACGCTCACGACTACCACGCCATCCCGTAGTTATGTCGCTGCCGGCGCCAGTTTTGACGCCGCCAAGGTCATCGCCCGCAAGAACGACGTCTCCTCGCTGAGGACGGCGGCCGCTCTGGCCCGCGTCTCGGGGGAGAGTGCCCTTGCCCAGTCGTTGGCTCTGCGCTGCGCCAAGGACTTGGCCTCGGCGAGGGACTGGATCGCCGCTCAGGAGGTCCTCGCCTCGCAGGAGAGCCTGCTGGTTAGTGCCTGAACACTTTATTATAATATTCCTTATAATAACTGCATGTAAAACTTTGCTTGAACTGAAATGCTAATAACCGGCATGGGATTTTTCCGTCTTAAGTCGGAATTCCGTCTTTTTTAATATCGGGGGGGGGTTATCTTCCGTTTTTCGTTGTTTTTTTCTGACCCTAAGTCAAGATTCGTTTACTTGCCGATTCGTCTTTTGTAATCGAGACGTAGGTTATACTATGCCGTAGTTGATTGGTCGATATGTCCCTTATGACTAATCAGTACATCTGTTATGAATGATGACGTTATTACCGCCATTTTCCAAATGTAAACGATGACGGTTCTCGAGAGAAAGGACGCTTCACGAGTATAAGAAATTGATAAACATGTCAAAAATAAGTTTCGATGGGACTGGATGGAAAGGGAAATCACTGATACTGTTGGGAAGAAGGAAGTTATGACTTTGTTTGGCGATTTTATTCAAAAAATCGATCGTCCCGGAAAAGTTTTGTGCACGTGGTGTAAAGATAATATTGACTATGGATCACGAGGTTTCAAGGCTTTGGAAGTACATGCGCAATGCCAAAAACATATGAAACAACATGAAAGAAGGAAAAAGAACTTTTCACTAGCTGGTACTTTTGGATGTCAACCAAAAGTGAGCAAACCTTACGGACTTCATCCTTTGTTTACATCGACAACTGCCGCAGACATCGAGAGGAAAGATCCACCCAAACAACCCACTTCAGTTGCAGACTTGGTAGTTAATAATGAGGTAAGCTAAAAAATATTTGCTTGCGATGTACGCATGTTTGTTTTAAATATTAATCAATTATTGATTTGCGAAATATAAATGGGTTTTTCTAAAAATAAAAAGCCACGTGAAAATATATTATGAAATTACAGAAATTCAAAGAGTTGCATTATTGATTCCAGTTAACAATTCATTTGAAATAAATTTGCATATAATACTAATTTGTAATATTAAGTTCTTATGTAGTCTCTTGAAACAATATTGTCAGTGGTGTAACAATCTTGAAGGTAAATATTTTCACACTTGTTTCATGCAATATGTCAGTGTCCTCACATTATTATTATTTCCTATTTTCAAATATGAGTAAACAGTACTAAACATGTTGGCAGTGAAATAAAAAAAAGAAGCTACAAAAGCAAACACCAAAAAGAAAATGCAGGCTGCTCAGAAATTTGCAATGAAAGCTTATGTTAGGGCTCTCCAAACAAGTAAATGTGTGAAGTGAAGTAATGTGGTAATACTGTAATTAAACTGTAGATAATAACACTGATCAATGTGACACCTGTGGATGTGAAATGAACAGAAGATGTAAATATTGTGACTAAATACTGTTGGGACTGAACCATATACAGTGATTCATTTGGATCATTTGGGTATGTATGTTCTATTAATAATGTTTTTATGTCTTTAAACACTAAAATATTTTCTTCAAATGGTGCTGTCTTTGTTAATTTTAGCATGTTAAATTGGTGAAAAACCAGGAGCTTCGGGGGGCTTTGCCCTCTTTGTCCCCCAAACCCCCGGAAATTTTTTCAGCGTTTTTCATTGTGGTCAAATCACATGCCTGTAATAAGCTAGAATGCTACTTTAGGTAAAAAATAAATCTTTTTTAAAGCCACGTAGGGCGGACGGCCCGGGGGTTTTCAGTTGGAGACCCTCGATTAACAGCGTGTTGGAGGTTTGAATACTGGCAAGGTAGCGCTTATTAACGAAATCCATGATTTTTAAATTTAAACGGGCACAATTATCGAAAAGGTTGGTACAAATTGTTAGCATGCTAAACGACAACAGTTAGCATGGAATTTAGCGCCTATTAGATGTTTGTTTAGGTTTAAACCTAAACATTAGCCAAAATGCTAGCAAAAACCATTAGCATACACACAAGTTGGAGCTTAATAACAAAACCATGACTTTGTTTAGGTTCAACCATACAAAATTTGTTAAAGTGCTCAGATACGAAGGATGGAAAAGGTAAGAATGGAAAGGATAATGCAGGTATAAACTAGACTAAAAATGTACCATAGTAGGAATATAAAATATATGTAATATTTACTGATGTATTATTATAGTACATTTTTATATGATATATAGAATATATAACATGTTATGAAATATAATAACATAAAATGTTAACATTCTTGCAAGTAAGTGCCCAATAACAAAAAAATACCGTATTCTTCGGATTATAAATTGCAGTTTTTTTCATATTTTGACTGGGGGTGCGACTTATACTCTGTAGCGACTTATGTGTGAAAATATTCACGCATTACCGTAAAATATGAAATACCGTATTTTCTTGAATTGCCGCAGGACATATAGTATGTGCCTGCCTTGAATTACTGCTGGGTCAAACTCTCTTCCCAAATTAATTAGCGCATGCTTAGTATTACCGCCTGGTCAAACTCGTGACGTCACGAGTGACACTTCCTTTGTCATCATTTTCAAAATGGAGGAGGCTCATTTCAATACCGGTAATTTGAAATCGCATTATGGGAAGAAGATTAAGAGCTATTCAGTAGGATTTAAGGTCCAAGTTTACATCACACTCAAATTTTTACTGCATACCTTTGGTAAGTGCCGGAGTGAGAAGAGGTTTTAAAATAATTAGCGCATGCTTACTTTTACCGCATGCCTTTGGTAAGCACAGGAGTAAGAAGAGGTTTTAAATTAATTAGCGCATGCTTACTTTTACCACATGCCTTTGGTAAGCACAGGAGTAGGAAGAGGTTTTAAATTAATTAGCGCCCCGGCGGCAATTCAAGGAAATACGGTAATATATTTGATCTCATTTACGTAAGAGACTTGGCGTATATCAGCAATCGTCACACACACACGTCAACCAATAAAAATTTGGCGGGGGCGGGTCATGGCAGAAGTGCTTGTGAAAGAAAAGATGCTACCTGCTACTACTTTATCAAATACATTTCCCCCCCAAAAAAAGCGACTTATGCTCTAGTCGGCCTTATGTTTTGTTTCCTTCTTTATTATACATTTTCGGCCGGTGCGACTTATACTCCGAAAAATACGGTATATGTTTTTTTTTAGTTTGAAACATACAAAAGGGTTAAAAGTGGTAGCATAAATGGTTAGCATGCTAAATTGAACAGTTAGCGTACTTGCATTTTAGCATTTAATAAGAAAATCTATGATGTTTCTTTTAGGTTCAAACTTACAAAATTTGCTAAAATGTTAAAGTGTAGACATGCTATTGTAACATGGGAATACTTGCAAATTAGCGCCTAATAACAAAAACATGATTTTTTTTTTAGGTTTAAACCTGAAAAAATAGCTAAAATGTCAGCATAAACTTATAAATTACCGCCTAGTAATAGGATTTTTTCAGGTTTAAACCAACAACATTAGCCAAAATGCAAGCATAAACCATTAGCATACACACAACTTGGCGCTTAACAACAAAATCATTACTTTTTTTTAGGTTTTATACTAGAAATTTTGTTAAAATGCTAGTATAAGAATAGACATAGAAAAAACTTTATTGATCCACAAGGGAAATTGTTCCATACAGTAGCTCAGTTACAAAGGATGGAAAGGATAATGCAGGTATAAAGTAGACTAAAAATGTACCATAGTAGGAATATAAAATATAACATATACGTAATATTTACTGATATATTATTATATTATATTTGTATATAATATATAGCATGTTATGAAATATAATAACATAAAATGTTTGCATTCTTGCAAGTTAGTGCCCAATAACAAAAAAATTCCTTTTTTTTTTTACTGATATATTATCAAAACAAAACTAATTATCATTATATTATTATATTATCAAAACAAAAAAATACAGGGTTTTTTTACCGATATATTATCATATTATATTCGTATATAGAATATATAGCATGTTATGAAATATAATAACATAAAATGTTTGCATTCTTGCAAGTTAGTGCCCAATAACAAAAAAATACATGTTTTTTTTTTAGGTTGAAACATACAAAAGCATTAAAAGTGGTAGGATAAACTGTTAGCATGTTAAATGGGAACAGTTAGCGTACTTGCATTTTAGCATTTAATAAGAAAATCTTATTTTTTGGGTTCAAACCTACAAAATTAGCTAAAATGTTAACAAAGTGTAAACATGCTATTGTAACATGGGAATACTTGCAAATTAGCACCTTATAACAAAAAACAACATTTTTTTTTTGGTTTGAACCTGAAAAAATAGCTAAAATGTCAGCATAAACTTATAAATTACTGCCTAATAATAGGTTTTTTCAGGTTTAAACCAACAACATTAGCTAAAATGTTAGCACAAACTGTTAGCATACATGCAAATTAGTGCCTAATAACAAAAAAATGTTTTTTTTTTAGGTTTGATCATACAAAATGAGGTAAAATGCTAGCATAAACAGTTAGCATACTGACATGGAAACAGCATACAGGGCTTGCAGTTTAGTGTCTAATAAGAAAATCCAGTAGATGGCATAAGAGATATGTGTAGACTGCAAGATGATGTCAGTAAGCAACGGCACAACTTTAAAAGTTCCTTTGAGAATATAGAACATTACACACTGTGCTCAAAAATCAGTCAAAATGTTTTAGTACGACTTTGGTAAACTATGAAGCCGCACCACTTGATGGATTGTCGGCGCGTTATGTCTACTGTAGTCAGACATACCAGTATTATTATGGTGTGTGTTTATAAGGACCTCAAAATGACACCTATTAGCAGACATATTATCTGGCGTTTTCTTTCGCAATATTATGCAACACCATTTTTTCTTACTTTTTGGCACCTGCTGATGTGTATTTGGGATCTCAGAAATACTTTAATAATCCCGAGGGGAAAAAAATATCTGCATAAATCCTAAAAAATGTGCGCGCTTCCGCCATTGTAGTCCATTTTGACCCCGTAGTCGACAAGCTTTTTCTTTTTCTCTATCTTCTTATGTGACATTCATCCTCCACTGTTGCCATTTCTAATATAAAGTAGTCTAAAGTTCTTACTTATATCCGTCAGTAAACTCACAATGAAAGTGCAAAAACATACCGGTGTATTGAGTTTTATTATTCACCCAAGGAACTTTAGTTATCAGAGTTCCTGTCGGATGCTTTTTCACGGGACACATTTCTGTGTTGTTGTTGTTTCCGGGTGAGGAGATGCTGCTCTGTTATTGATTGGAGTAAAGTCTGAATGTCATTAAAACAGTTAGCTCCATTTTTTATACTTCTTCCACTCCCGTCCTTGCACGCTACACCGCTACAACAAAGATGACGGGGAGAAGACGCTGCCGAAGGTGAGCCAGGTAAATAAGACCGCCCACAGAGCGGCTTTAAGACGATTTGTAAAACATAATCCATGCAACATTTTGACCAAAGAATGACCATCACATGTTGTGTAGACCACAAGGAAGTGTTTTACATTTAGAAAAAAACTATAATAATAGGACTCCTTTAATGCGCCCTATAATCCGCTTTATATTAAAAAAAGACCAAAAATAGACCATTCATCGTCAGTGCGCCCTATGGTCCGGAAAATACGGTAAATGTATTGCACTTTTTGATATGCATCCACGTTTATGGATGTATGTTATATTGTCTTTATAGTTCATCCGTGTTTTGGGCGGTATTGAGGATTATTATTATTATTCGACATCAGGTGTGCCTAATGTTTTGGCCACAGGTGAAGGTCATCTTTTTGGCAGAAGTACCATGTAAGAGAAGCAAATAGCGTATTGTCACAAATAATTTCATTCTGCAGGTTCACAGACTTCACCTCAGCATCACCGAGCTGATGTCCTCCGCTCTGACACAGTCGGGCGTCGTCCCCGCGTCGGCCGTTTCGGGTCACGAATGGGCGGCGGCGTCGCCGTCTGGCAACATCCACATCCTCGAACGGGCACAAGACATTTGGTCGGAGCATTTTGGCATATTTAAGGTGGAGTCAGAGGGGAGCGGGTGCCTTGCGGAACTCCTGCAGGCACTGAAGAGCGTGGAAAGTCCAAGGGTCACCGCCAGCCTTCCTCTCATGCAGGTACAAACTTAATGATAATGATGGAGACTTCATTGGGAGGAAGAAGTAATGTTGTTCCCTTTCAGGTGCTGCTGTCGTCGTCCCTCCAGGTGGCGTGTGGCGTCATCAGCTGGTTGCTGGGTGACGGCGACCAACTGATGATGGAACTCTGGCAGGCGGTGTCGTGCTTCAGAGAGGCCACCGACTTCTGCGTCTTCGCCGAAATCTGCAGGATTCTCATCCCCGGCGGAGACGTGGGCGCCTTGAAGACAAACCCTCTAAAGTCCGAGGACGCCCGAGAGGCCGCCGACAGCCTGCAGGTGTGGGTGGGGTACCACCGTCTGTACCAGTGCTGGTGGCAGCGCCCTGACAGCGAAGGACTCGCCCATGGCGAATGTTGGCTGGGCTTCGACGCGGCGTCGCTTCTGTCCGACACCTTCGCCGCCTATCAGGCTGAGCAGAGGTCAGTCGGTGAGATCCAGCAGCGTATGAGCGCCATGGTGATGCAGCACAGTAGCGGCAACGGGGATGAACCAGAGCGCCATCAACAGTAAGATCATATTATGGCAGGGGTGTCCTAACTTTTTCCACTAAAAAGTCAAAGCATGCGGGCGCCATTTTGATATCTGAAATTTACTTTATAGATTTAGTTTGACATTTTAGGGCTCCCAAAAGGGTCTCATAGTCATAAAAAATTTAAAAATAAGTCATGTAATTTTATTTTTTAAATGTATTCAACTCTTAAATGTCTGCTCAATTTCAGGTTTATCTGTAGATATTTCGTTAATTGTATTTATTTATGGCAAAAACACAATACAAGCAATATTTTTCTCTAGGTGGAATATTTGGAGTATTGGGAGCCTTAAATAGGTCAGTAATTCACAGTTAATTCTAATTCATTATTATTTTTGAGCAATGACAGTTAAAAAAAAAATCCCTCTGAAATTGTTAAGGATCAAAATAAGCCCCATTCATAAAAATAAGTCATACCTTCAAGATCAATTAAAGATCTGTCAATAAAAAAAAATTCCATAGGTTTTTTTGGTTTTGTGCCCTTTTTGTCAAAACCCTCCCTGATTTTTATGGCAAAAACCCAATATTTTCCCAAAAACCTTTTCAGAGTACAATAGTTGATGTGAAGTAATTAGTGCTTTAAATGGGTCAATATTCACATAAAAAAAAAACGTTAATTTCACAATTCATTAGTTTTATATATTTTTTGTAAGTTCAAATCTACGAATTTAGCTAAAATTTTGAACTGGGGGCTTCACGGTGGGAGAGGGGTTAGTGCGTCTGCCTCACAATACGAAGGTCCTGCAGTCCTGGGTTCAATCCCAGGCTCGGGATCTTTCTGTGTGGAGTTTGCATGTTCTCCCCGTGAATGCGTGGGTTCCCTCCGGGTACTCCGGTTTCCTCCCACTTCCAAAGACATGCACCTGGGGATAGGTTGATTGGCAACACTAAATTGGCCCTAGTGTTTGAATGTGAGTGTGAATGTTGTCTATCTGTGTTGGCCCTGCGATGAGGTGGCGACTTGTCCAGGGTGTACATCGCCTTCCGCCCGATTGTAGCTGAGCTAGGCGCCAGCGCCCCCCGCGACCCCACAAGGGAATAAGCGGTAGAAAATGGATGGATGGATGTTGAACTGGGAACAGTACACATACTTGTAATTTTAGCGTGTAATAACAAAATCCTTTTTTTTTTAGGTTTAAACCTACAATATTACCAAAAATGCTAGAATAAACATTTAGCCTACTTACAATTTAATGTCTAGTAACGAAAAACATATATTTTTTTGTTTAAACATACAAAGTTAAAGTGCTAGCATAAATTGTTAGTAGTAAAAGAAAAAAAATACCTCACTAAAATTTTTGGGGATCCGAAAAGGTCCTGTTCGCAAATGTTAATAAGTGATACATTTTTTTTCTTTAACGCTGAAGTCTCTAGAGCCTAGGTGTCAAAGTCAAGGCCCACGGGCCAGATCTGGCTCACGAATGAATTATCTATGGCATGATATTTGATTAGCATTAGAACCGGCCCGGCCCGCAGGCCACAGCCGCCTGCTGCTGTTTTGCACGCACAATACTCCATCAGTGTTGGCGCTAGGAATTTTCAAAATGGGGTCCCCGGGACCCCATCAAGTCATAATAATGGGGTCCCACTTTTTTGTAACCGTTTTGAAAACAAATGATAAATGTAAGCATTATCCTGTTATATCTCACATTCTATATTGTGTTTTGGAAAAAGGTTGTCATAAACGTTACTTAATTCATTGAAAAAAATGCACTTTTATGCATATGTAAGAAACATTCACTGTCTTCTTTCCTTCATGGACCTAAACTTTACTGCTGACAGTATTTTATTTTTTTATATTTGGATTGAAAGTTCTATTTTTGGCCAAAGTTAGATAAAGAAAACTTGTGTTTTAGTTTTAATGCCATGATTTTAATAGTCCGACCCGCGTGTGCACAGATTTTTCTCCTGAGCTAAAAAGTTAGACACCCCGTTCTAGATAAACTTATTATACATTAAGTTTTTTTCAATGCCTTTTATTTCAAAGAACTATGTGGCAAACACAAAATATGCAATATTTTCCCAAAACATATTTCAAAGTGGTATTTTGAATGTCTTACATTTTACCTGTTTGCTCTTTTTTTTTTTTTTAAATAGTATTTTTCGAATGTGCGGCCTTGGGGACGGTTTGGCGAAGTTGGTAGAGTGGCTGTGCCAGCAATGTGAGGGTTACTGGTTCAATCCCCACCTTCTACCATCCTAGTCACGTCCGTTGTCCTTGGGCAATACACTTCACCCTTCCTCCTGATGGGTCCTGGTGAGCGCCTTGCATGGCAGCTCCCGCCATCCCCATGTGAATGTGGAAATACTGTCAAAGTGCTTTGGGCTCCTTAAAAAGGGGTAGAAAAGCGCTATACAAGTACAACCATTTACCATTTTATTTATTTCCAGTTTTTAAAAAAAAGTACCTGAATGCCACATTTTGGACACCGCTGTATAATTTAGTCAAACATTGTCTTATGTCCTTTTGTCTCCTACAGGCCTCAAGAGGACACTTTTCTTTCCTTGACAGTAAAGATGGCCGCGCATCAAAAGCAGCTCGCCGCCATTCCTGATACCATCAAGGTAACTGACCTAGTCTGTATTAACCAATCAGGTCGTGATGTTGTCTGCGTTTTCTAGTCATTTCCTCATCCAGATGTCATCGAGTGCTGCCTGGTGCTTCTCCACCTCAGCCAGATGTCTCCTTGTGTCCCCGAGTCTCTGCAGCAAGACGCTAAAAACCTGCTGCGAAAATACGCAACCAGCCCGGCACTGCGAAAGGCTTCTGAGCGATTCCTCAGCTAAGTTTTTTGTTTATGGGGAAAAGGATTAAAAACATTTCATTTTAATTACCTGTGCAGTGGAAGAAAAATTGGCCGACTTTGCTTCTGTATGAAAAAGATTCAAGTGTACATTGAAAATACAAAACAATTTAATATACAACGGTTTTGAAACAATAAAGAATGTAAAAACAAAACGGAAATATTGTGAAGCTGACGGTGGAACAAGTTTTTTTCAAGGACAACGATAGTTTGTCCGCAAGGACGCATGCTCGCTGTTACCTTTTTTTCACGCAGAAGGGCTGTGGAGGAACGCGAAACATTTTTATTTTTCATCAAAAATTATACTTTTTTAAATTTACAGGCCCTTATTTCTCACTTATGAAAAAGAAGTGAAAAGAGTGCGGCTGGTGAGGAAAAACCAGGCGCTGGTCCCATGCTGCTACAACAAAAACATTTTAAAAGGGTTATTTACTCGGTAAAAGCCTTCTAAAAGAAATGTGATCCCGGGAAGAGTGAAGACCTGAATAGACGGGTTGGTGGCGTGTCGAAGATGATTCTAAAAACAAGTGCGGCTGTCAGTGCTTGTTGTTGGTCTCCTCCTGACCCGAGCTGGAGATGCCGTTCTGAGGTTGGCTGGAGCCGGAGCCCAGGCCGTACAATCTCCCACAATACTTTGCGTCGTCGATGTTGTCCTCAAAGAAAAGCTGTGCAGGGGAAGGAATGGATTTCAGTTTGAGAGGCCGCCTGCTAGTGGAAGAGCTTAGTGCAGCGAGTTGCGTCACCTCCTTCATCCTGAAGAACGCCATTCCCGTCAGCAGCGAATCGGAACCCGCCTGATGCTGCCTTCCGATCCTTTTCAGTTCCAACTGGTCCGCTACTTCCTGTAATCCACCCTGAGTGCAAAAACACTTTTTGTTTAGACCTTTTAATTAAAAAAATAAATCACCTTTAATATTTCCGCAAACAGTAAACTCACAATCTCAAATGGCGGGTGAAAATTTACCGTTTCCGAGGAGGTACAGTAAAGCGGATTCATGTTTTCCAAAGTAAAAGCTGCTCAACATGTCAGCAACAATTCGCATTTATTATAACACATTTATTTTATAATTGGAGGGAAATAATTGTATTTGTTTAATAATACATAAAGTATCACAAGTGAAATGGTAAAAAAAAAAGTGTTAATACTGCTACATTTTTATAATGAGGATCTCACAATATCAAAATGTCACACTATGATATCACGATATTAAGGCCATGGTGCATTATTGTTAAATTGCTACCCCCCTCAAAAATGCCATAGTGTGTAGAAAATAAGTGCAAAGAATGTTGAGGATGAACACTTACGGTAATTACAACAGAATAGAATATATCTTTATTGTCATTGTACAACAAAATTGTAAGCAAAACCTAATTTAGTGCAAATTCATAATAACACATAAGAACATAGATAAATAGATACAAACACATAATACTTAATACCAAGCACACAGCTCACATGCACAGTTTTCTTGTCTTGTGTTCAACGACACTATTGCTCTCGGGTAAAAAGTGTTCTTAAAACAATTTGTCCGGCATTTTATTGTCCTGTATCTCCTGCCCGAGGGCAGCAGTTCAAAAAGTTTATGTCCGGGGTGAGATGGGTCCCTTATGATGTTTTGGGCCTTTTTGGAGGCACCTGGCACTGTACAGCTCATCTAAGGAGGGGAGAGAGCAGCCAGTGATTTTCATGGCAGTTTTTTTATGACCCTCTGAAGTGCGTTTCTCTCTGCCGCCGTGCAGCTGGCATACCATACACACATGCAGTATGTCAGCACACTCTCTATTGAGCAGCGATAGGACACAAGCAGTTTTTGTGACAGGTGGTTCTTTTTGAGGAGTTTCAGAAAGTAAAGTGTTCACTCCACAACAGGTCATTGAACACAAATACAAAGCTCTGTAATGTTCTATTTATTATTACAAACATGTTTTTTTAACTGCAAAGAATTGTGCGGAAAAATCCACTTCATCTATCTGTTGTCCCTTCTGGGGTTCGTGGGGGTGCTGGAGCCTATCCCAGCTGCATTCAGGCGGAACGCGGTGTACGGACACATCCACGGTTTCCTCCAAATATCCGACAATTGAACTTTTAATAATATAAATACCTCATATTGATTGTTAGCTTCACTGGCTTCAAATATTTTTTTTCTGGGAGAGGGTTTATCAAATGAATTTTCAAATTTTCCGCGGTGTGCAAAGTCTGCGCTTCAACCGGACGCTTTCCCTTGGCCGTGTGTCACCCTGGAAATGCTCAAGACGAAAGTTGCGCTTTAGTACGTAGACCTCGGCCAAAGAGGTCATGTTTTTGCCAGGGTGTGTTATTTTTAGCAACATAATTAAAAATGTTGTGTGTACTTCAAAGAAATGTTCAGATTATGTCCAGAAAAAAATATTCCTCATCTCTCCCGATCCCACTTCTTTCTTCCTCCTTTTGCATTGCGCAAAGGATTATGGAAGATTTTCATTTTTAAACCCACCAATACAAAAAGCGCCAGAAAAAAAATCTACACTAGCTAAGTTTTGGTTTCAAACGTCACGACATTATTGTGATGATTTTTAAACCACAGTATCTTCAATACAGTTACATCCTCATATGATGCATTTAGTAAACGTATCAAAAAACACCTGTTTGTACTGTGGAGTCAAATAATCAATACACAATGATTATATATTAATTGAGTCATGCTACTTATAGATTTCCTCCTATTGTAACAATGTAGTGCACCGCCATGGCAAAATCATAGCCGCTACAGTGAAAGTTTTTTTTTTTTTTTTACATAAAACCAAGTTAAAGTAATGCAATGTACTGTTGTCTCCAAAAGAAGTCACACAAAGTATGACTATTGTTTTTACTTTTTTTTTTGCTATATTTATGATAAAAATCAGCCTAATTCCAGCAAGTTTTACCTCCCATTCACACACACTTTCTTCTGCGCGCTTAGCCGGACACACTAACATTTTCTCATTTCCCACCAATCCACTTCCAGGCACAGACGGTCTGTTTTGGATCATGACAAAAATGATCATATCAAAATCACAAAACCATAAAATATTCTAACCACCATTAAAGTATATGAATGGATGTATATAGCCTATAATGTGTGCACTAATGACTAATGATGCACCCAAAATTCAGCTGCCCCAAAAAGACTTTGACCAATGAAAACATCGCCGCTGAAGCCGGATGCTGTGATGTAAAGAAAACGTACACAATTGTCTGGGGCCTAGTCAGCATGTCTGCGATGTGGACGTAACTTTTAATATATCCAGGTACACCTGTGGACAGCAATGTACAAAGTGTGCAAATATTAAGAGGACAGTGACTGCTTTTAAGGAGAGAAACAAAACAAGTACTCAACATTATTACCAATCCTCTTGTCAACTTTTTTTGTAAATGGCTACAAGCAAAAAGCAGTCACCGTTCTCAGCGAGCACTGACGGCTAATGCCGGTCAGCTGGTGATTTGCTCGCGCCGACAGCTACATGCTAGCTACATCAACAAGAAGCAGAGGAGAATGCACCGCTGGCAAAGATTACCGAGTCAATGTTCTCAACAAAAGTAGCACAGTTATGTCAAATATATGCCTTTGCTAAACACATTAGCACATGTAGGACATTAACACCTGTGAAGTCCAAGTCCTCCAAAAGGATGTCATTCATATCACCGCAGATGATCTGTCGTACCTTAAAGAGTCACAATTACAGCAAGAATAAACCAACACAAACAAGAGCATCAACTTGCAACTACAGACTAACTGTGAATTTATTTTGCTTCCAAGAGAACGTTGGACATCTGTAAGTAATCACAACGAGCTGGGGTTGAACTGTATCAAAAAAAGAGATCAGCATTGTCATCTGAAAAAGGTAAACAACCTTGTTTGTTTAAACAACTGTTTAAACTAAAGAAGAGTAAATGGTGCACTATGGTAAGTTGTGTAAAGGTGCGTTTACTACACATTAATTAGTAACTACATTAAAGCACACCAATAAGGAGTAACCAGACCAAGAAGTGATTTATAAATAAGAACAACAATCCATAAAATCTGTGTACTGATAAAGATGGAAAATTTGCCTTTGCATATAAAGTGCAATAATGGACATGGTTGCCACAACCAGTAATAAAATATAAGGCACAGTTATATATATATAGTATCCAGTTTGTTCCAATAAGAGTCAGGTGCATTCACAAAAAGCAAGTCTCCATAAGACATAAAAGTGGTCAGAATCAAGCGTTCCTAACTTGTAGGGAAAAACAGGATTTATTTCTAAAGAAAAATCTCAATTTGATTTTAACTTTAGCCACAAGTTTTTCAATGTGAGATTTAAAAGACAAGTCCTCATCAATGACAATTCCCAAGTACTTAAATCTTGTGACCATTTCAAATTCAACCTCATGAGCAGTTATTATTTTGGGGGTGCTCAATGGCAGTTGTTAATCATTTGAAAAAAACACCACTTTAAAATGTTTGTGCATTTAGCACTAGTCTCTACTGGGATTGAACAATATCAAAAGCTAACTGCAGGACCTCAAAAGTTGGCACAAGAGCAGGGGATGAACAATATATGGCCACGTCATCTGTGTAAAAATCAAACGCAGCATCCGAAACATTATCAGAGTTTATTTACACAAATGGAAAACAACAACTGACCCAATATGGAACCCTTCTTTACACCATTTAATACAGGGAGGAAAGACAAAGAGGATCCAGCAAATTGGACGCATCGTGTTCTATTGTACAGGCAATTATAAAACCACTATACAGCATCCTGAGAGACCAATTCTGTGCATTCTGTCTGTCAGAATGATATGGTCGACTGTATCAAATTGTGCAGGTCAACAAATAGAGCTGCAAAATATTTTTTGCAATCCAATGCTTCAATAATGTCATTTACAACTTTTGTAACAGCGGTGATACTGATAATTTACTAGAGAAGAAAGCTAGCTCATTAGCCATCTTAAATGCCAAAACTGATCAAACTATAATCGAGGGAAAGCAGATGTCACATAAACCAAAACGGATGCGCCCAAAACCTATTTATCGTTAAAAAAAATACAATAAAATCTTTACAAATCAAAAGAAAGAAGATAAAAATATTTAAACAATAAAATAATGGCTTTTAAAAGAAGCCTGCACAATATTCTGTCAATCTATTATTACAATATTTGTATTAATAAAACCCGGTTAAACAATTTCAGTGTGTGTAAAAGTACTTTATGGACACATTCAACAACACTGTGATAATAATGATAACCGTGATACAAAATTGTCATATTGTTACTTTCCTACCATCCACACACACACTTCCACCTGTATCAGGTAAACTGAACGGTTCTGCTTTTTCATAAACTCTCCCAACCCTAATATATACTGTACATACAGAAGTGGCAGATAGTTGCATCAGCTCTGTGCTCTTTTGATGCATTTTCATGGGTTTACCTTATTTTTTGTAAACGTTTTGTATCTGCATTGCAACAGCATAATTTCTCCATTGCAGGATAAATGAAGTATACATCCATTAATCCATGCACAGGTAAAACGCAAAAAAATTAATATAGTGTAATGGTTTGTTTATTACAGCAATTAGATTTACAAGATGAAACTATTATGAAAAATGCTCATAACAACAGACATTATAAACCTCATTTTGATATACTTTTGATGATTTTGGCTTGCAGCTAATGAAAACCTCAGAAAATGTGGGGCTTTCTAAACCTTTAAGCAAAGACCATCACATTTATAAGAAATAAATGATTGACCTATCTTACTTTCCCATATCACAATAGTTTCACATTTAAATTCCTAACATATCTGAACTTTTGCACAATATTCAAATTTTTGGAGTTTCACCTGTAATTTATGCCATAATATGTGGCATAACATGATTATAAATGAATAGTGTTATGATATTGGTATAAAAACGTATTCATCCGTTTTCATTTGATGAGTGTTCTGTATATGATGGAAATAACAGTTGTGTTCTTACCTTAAGGTTCTTGCAGCTCTTCATTAAATACTTGACATCATAGATGGCGGGGAAGAAGAGGTTGAGGATCTGAAAGAAGTCGTGTTCCTCCTCTGGGAGCCGGGCGTCCGTCAGCAACTTGACCAGGTAGCCAAAGTCGTACCCGCTGCAGGACACACAGTCACAGGTTGTGAGTAAAGCGCTTTCACAATTATTCTGAGTGACGGCACTAATATGACCTATGGAAGGAAAGCCACTTGACGTTTTCGCACAGCACCAGGCCCGACGTCATGAGTAGCTCGGCGAAGTACAGCGTGTCGATGCCTTCCTCTTCGTGTTTCTTGAACTGAAGGCCCGAGTTCTGCAGCAGGTCTATGGAGTCTTGTGAGTACATGTCTTCTCTGGAAGTGTTCATAACAAGACATGTTTTTATTCTGTCATTTTCATTCAGGCCGATCTACTCTCACTGGATGTCTGAGTGGTTTGCGGTAAAAATATGAAAATTACATTCAACCCTTGTGCAGCCCAAGGGCCCAAGACAGGTATTTCACGTGTTTCCTATGTGATAAAATTATTCAGTCTGAAGGTTAGTTTTACCAGGAAGATTTTCACAAGTTTTTTTTATTATTTAATTACATCATGTTTTTTTATTGCAACATTGTTCGAAAGACACACACTTACTCTTGAAAAATCTTTTGGCCCCATTGACTTTTAATAGACTGTAATCCTGGAATATCACTATGCTTTTCCATGAAAACCGATTGAGTTTCGTCTTGTCGATAAAAAAAACCAAGACAAGGCATTGTTGTGCCCCTTAACTACCAGATTAAGGCCAAAAACAATGGGCAAAATTCCCTGATCTTTGATAAGCATAAAACTGCCTTTAAACTGAATACAATGAAAATGATCATAGACAGCTTATGTTTACATATAATATATTTACACATTTATCAAATACTTATGTACACACTAAGCTTTGATAAGTGTAAAACTGCCATTACACTGAATGCAATGAAAATGACCATTGCCAGTTTATATGTTTACATATATATTATACACTGGGTGTGAGTTTTCCTTGCCCTTATGTGGGCCTACCGAGGATGTCGTAGTGGTTTGTGCAGCCCTTTGAGACACTAGTGATTTAGGGCTATATAAGTAAACATTGATTGATTGATATATACTGACACACACACATATATTAAACTCAACAGCTTTCTCCCATTCTAGCTCAATGGGCACGTTAAATATGATCTCAAAAAAGTCTTGTCCACTGTATCAAAAATGTTGTCATGAATTATTGACCTAAGGCTGTATAATTAACCAATCTCAAATATTCCACTCTGCAACTCATTTTCTGAAATATTTTTGACAAAAACGTATTAATAAATAAATCTTAAGTTATTAAAAGATTTTAGGCATTGAAAGTAACAACTAACTAATGTTTTGCTGACTTATGACACGTTTATGACCTTTTGGATCTTAAAAGTAAGTGTATAGTCAACTTTTAGGTTGCACAGGGGTTAACAAATACCCACAGAATGACAAACAGCAAACATCGTACATACGTGAGGTTAAACTTAAAGTTGAACTGCCACGTCGTCGTGCCAGGCGGGTAGTCGCCGTCCTCGTTCATGAACGTGAGCCCCAGCTGGATGATCTTTAAAAGGTCCACGTTACACCGCAGCAGCTGGTACTGGTAGTCCACCGTGCTGCGGAACTCGCCGATAGGACGCACAACCACTCCGGGGAATTCTGTGTCCTGGAAAGACAGAGCATTTTCCCGCATTTAACATATCTGCATCCATCTATCCAGCGTCCATAGTCTCCTGTCGGTCGTACCATGGCGATGTAGTTGTAGCTTTGAATTATCTGACGGATTTTTCTCATTTCCTCTTCCACGTTGCTGGCCCACACCTCGCAGATTATCTGACTGGCGTCAGTAATTGCGGCTGGCATGTTGGCAGGCGGCGAGAGTTTGGAAACCCCGGCAACTCTGCGGCGCTCCGGGGGAGGACGTTTAGAACGGAGGTGGGGTGGTGGGATGTGGAAATATGAATACTACCTGAGAGGGGAAAACACATGTAATAATAATATAAAGCAATTGTGTAAACATCATGGTCACACTTTGAGGAGGAGCTTTGAATGCACCATTAAAGGCCTACTGAAACCCACTACTACCGACCACGCAGTCTGATAGTTTATACATCAATGATGAAAAATTAACATTGCAACACATGCCAATGCGGCCGGTTTAGTTGACTAAATTGCAATTTTAAATTTCCCGCGAGGTATCTTGTTGAAAAAGTCGCAGAATGATGACGCGTGCGCGTGACGTCACGGACTGTCAGGAAATATTAGCTCAACACCAGTTACGGTTAAAAGTCGTCTCTTCTCATCGCATAATTACACAGTAATTTGGACATTAGTGTTGCTGAATCTTTTGCAATTTGTTCAATTAATAATGGAGACTATAAAGAACAATGCTGTTGGTGGAAAGCGGTGTATTGCAGCTGTCTTTAGCACCGAGACACAGGCGGTGTTTCTTTGTTTGTTGTGAAGCTTTAACACAGAGCGGTCAAGCGAACATGTTTCTCTACGTCAACCAGCATGTTTTTGGATGCGAAAATAGTGATATATAGGGCTATATAAATAAACATTGATTGATTGATTGATATATCTTGCCGGAGACATCATTGGATTATTCATCCTCCTGCAGTAGCTGTTTAAAAGGCAGCTGTGAGCTTGGCTCCTCGGCTTCTCTCTGAGACACTGCGTGTTCACCGCAGCCATCCGACCTCGAGGTATGTCTTTATAATCTCACTAAAACACTATTAAAACAATAAGCAGATAAGGGATCTTCCAGAATTATCCTAGTAAATGTGTCTAATTACATTTGAAACGCTAACACTGCCGCCGCTTTTTATTTTTAGTTTTTTCTTACTTTCTAGTCTTTCACTATCATCACCCAAAAATCTTTCATCCTCGCTCAAATTAATGGGGAAATTGTCGTTTTCTCGGTCTGAATAGCTCTTGTTGCTGGAGGCTCCCATTAAAAACAATGTGAGGACGTGAGGAGCCCTCACCCTTGTGATTTGTCATCGTCTGCGACTTCCGGTAAAGGCAAGGCTTTTTTATGAGCGACCAAAAGTTGCGAACTTTATTGTCAATGTTTTCCACTAAATCCTTTCAGCAAAAATAAGGCAATATCGCGAAATGATCAAGTATGACACAGAATGGACCTGCTATCCCCATTTAAATAAGAACATCTCATTTCAGTAGGCCTTTAACATTGATTTTTAAACAAAACATCTTAAATTCACAGAAAAGTATATTTTGATCTATCCGTTCCTACCGCTTGTCCCTTTCGGGGTCCCAGGTGGGGGGGTACACATTGGACAAGTCGCCACCTCATCACAGGGCCAACACAGATAACATTCACACACGAGGGCCAGTTTAGAAGTGGGAGGAAGCCGGAGGGAACTCACGCAGTCATGGGGAGAACATGCAAACTCCACACAGAACTCAGGACCTTCGTACTGTGAGGCACACGCACTAACCCCTGTTCCACCGTGCTGCCCTACGGATTTTGATGTAGAATTAATTATTACTTTAAGTCGCACGATGGGTAATGTCTGTGTTGTTTACAATTTTAAACAAGCTAACATGCGTGGCCATGATTGAAACCACCAATAACCACACAAACAAATTAAGTATTTCAGTACCGGGAGGACTGAAAATATTTTTTTAACTTTTTTAGTAAGATAAGGTCGCTGACACCTCGCCGAGTGTTTAAGCGTCAACGGCTAACCGCTTTTAGCTACCTGCATCATGGCGCTAGCGGCAGTGCGGACCTTATACTGCCATTAAACGGCGCTTACGTGCAAGCGCCAGCGCGTAAACTTGCTGCCACGACCACAGGGAGTTAACACGTCTGTTGAAAACAAAAACAAATTGTATAGCTTTACCAGAGAATTCCCTCGACGTAACCTGCCGAGCGAGTGGCCACTGCCGCGCCGGACTTCTTCGGGGTTTCGCTTGCTATGTCTTTGCTTCCTTCTTTGTGCGTGTGTGTGGCAGCCGTTAACGCAGACACTGCCCCCTGGTGTCCCGTCATGGAACCGGAGCGTTGACACCAGAGAGCAGAGCAGGGAAAGGAAACACATGTTCCAAGGCAGGGGTCACCAACCTTTTTGAAACCAAGAGCTACTTCTTGGGTACTGATTAATGCCAAGGGCTAGCAGTTTGATACACACTTAAATACATTGGCAGAAATAGCCAATTTGCTCAATTTACCTTTAATAAATATATATATATATATATATATATATATATATATATATATATATATATATATATATATATATATATATATATATAAATGGGTATTTCTGTCTGTCAATTCCGTCGTACTTTTTTTTTTTTTCATTTTACGTAAGGTTTTTTGTAGAGAATGAATGAAGAAAAAAACACTTAATTGGACGGTTTAAAAGAGGGGAAAACACACAAAAAATGAAAATTAAATTTGAAACATGGTTTATCTTCAATTTCAACTCTTTAAAAAAAATTCAAAATTCAACCGAAAAAAATGGAGAAATACTAGCTAATTTGAATCTTTTTGAAAAAATAAAAAATATAATTTATGGAAGATCATTATGAATTTTTCTTGATCAAGATTAATTTTAGAATTTTGATGACATGTTTTAAATAGGTTAAAATCCACTTTGAAATAATATTTAAATTTGATTCTACAGATTTTCTAGATTTGCCAGAATATTATTTTATTTTAATCATAATAAATGATAAATGGGTTGTACTTGTATAGCGCTTTTCTACCTTCAAGGTACTCAAAGCGCTTTGACACTACTTCCACATTTACCCATTCACACACACATTCACACTGATGGAGGGAGCTGCCATGCAAGGCGCTAACCAGCACCCATCAGGAGCAAGGGTGAAGTGTCTTGCTCGGGACACAACCGACGTGACGAGGTTGGTACTAGGTGGGGATTGAACCAAGGACCCTCGGGTTGAAAATGGCCACTGCGCCACGCAGTCCCTAATAAGTTTGAAAAAATATTTCACAAATAGTGTTCGGCGAAAAAACAGAAGCTAAAATGAAGAATTAAAATGTATTTATTATTCCTTACATTAAAAAATAAATTTACTGATTTAAATTTTCAGGAAAGAAGAGGAAGGAATTTAAAAGGTAAAAAGGTATGTTTAAAAATCTTAAAATCATTTTTAAGGTTGTATTTTTTCTCTAAAATTGTCTTTGTGAAAGTTATAAGAAGCAAAGTAAAACAAATAAATGAATTTATTTAAACAAGTGAAGACCAAGTCTATAAAATATTTTCTTGGATTTTCAAATTCTATTTCAGTTTTGTCTCTCTTAGAATTAAAAATGTCGAGCAAAGCGAGACCAGCTTGCTAGTAAATATATAAAATTCAAAAAATAAAGGCAGCTCGCTGGTAAGTGCTGCTATTTGAGCTATTTTTAGAACAGGCCAGCGGGCGACTCATCTGGTCCTTACGGGCTACCTGGTGCCCGCGGGCACCGCGTTGGTGACCCCTCGCTGCATTTTTTTTTTCAGAGGTGGGTAGAGTAGCCAGAAATTGTACTCAAGTAAGAGTACTGTTACTTTAGAGATGTATTACTCAAGTAAAAGTAAGGAGTAGTCACCCAAATATTTACTTGAGTAAAAGTAAAAAGTATGTTGTGAAACAACTACTCAAGTACTGATTTAACTGATGAGTAACCTGTTCGTTTAATGATGACGGCAACAAGTAATGCACAAAAACATAACAATGGCAATGAACAAATTCAGAGCCAGGAATATCTCTTAAGCAACTAAAACAATAATATATATTAAATATATATTTGGTTTTACACTGTAATGAAAATTAATTTTACCTTTGCAAGCGCATTATACTATTGGCTAAGTTTTATATTCATAAATGTAAGTTTCTCAATACCCGACCTGTTTTTGGTGCCTTTAAAAAGATTTAGAACTCTACATTAAAACACTCTACCTCTAACAACCAAAAAGCTGTGAAAACGATGATGCTGTGTTCACAAAAAAAACCCAAAAAAAAAGATGTGCCTTTACAATGTTTTATTCAAAAAGATACATATAAGAGATCAAAGCTGGCAGTATTGTACTGTAGTTCCTTCTTCTTATAGGACCACCTGAGGTTGGGGTGTCCAAAGTGTGGCCTGCAGCTGTTTTTACTACACATCCACCCATCAATTTTCTACCGCTTGTCCCTTATGGGGCTGTGGGGGGTGCTGGAGCCTATCCCAGCTGCACATACTATTAAAAAAGAAAAAAAGTTGAATGTTGACTCCACTAAGTTGAATGTTGACTCCACTTTTCTTTTCCTTTAAAGCTGTCATTGTTAATAATAATAATAACAACAATGAATGTTATGAATTATTATCAAACACCTCACATTAAAAATACACTTTGAAATATATTTTTGGGGAAATTACATACTTTGTGTTTGCCATATATAAAAAAAAGTTATTTTAGATATACATATATGTATATTTTTTTTTACAAAAAGGGCATAAAACAAAAACAATCGACGGATAAATCTGAAGTTGATCTAGTGACTTAACCCTTCAAAGTAAAAAATAAAATAAAATTTAAAAAAAGTGACTTATTTTTTACAGTTTTGTGACCGCAGCGGCCCTTCTGGGTACCCAGTAATTTTATAACTGTTATTGCTTAAAAACTAATCTTGAATTAAAATGAATCAGTTATGAGTTATTGGCCTATTTAAAGCTCAAATTATTTTCCACTCTGATTATTTTGGAGGGGTAAATAGTGCATGTTTTGTGTTTTTGCAATTGAATTTAGAGTTTTCACAAAAAGTATATAAAACATTAAAAAAAAATTCAAACTTTCGACAGACGAGCCTGGAGTTGATCTAGAGATTTTTGCGTTGAATAAAACAATATGTATATTGGGAAGTGTCGCTCTAATGGTAGAGCGGCCTGCCAGAAACTTGAAGGTTCCTCGTTCGAATCCAGCTTCCACCATCCTAGTCACTGTCGTTGTGTCCTTGGGCAAGACACTTCACCCACCTTTCTCCCAGTGCCACCCAAGGCCAAAATATGCAATATTTCACCTGACCCCAAAAATTCCAAAGTGTAATATTTGATGTGAAGTAACTGGAGCTTTAAATAGTTCAATAAATATAGCTTAAATGTAGATAATGGGTTTCTCAAAGTAAAGTGCTTTCCGTCAATCGAGAAAAAGTGCTATATAAATATAATTCACCAATATACGACTTGTTCCTTACATTTTTATGACTGAGACCCTTTCAGGTACCCACAACCAAACTTATGGAGGGTCCTAAAGGTTTTTAAAAAATTTATATTGTATTGATCTTGAAAATGAAAAATATCCAAATGGCTTTGATGCTTTGATAATTTTTTAGTGTGCAGGCCTCATTGGAAAAAGTTTGGCTTATTGTGCCTTTCTACTGAATAATTGATCACAAATAAGCAGCAACAGTAGTGGTATGAATTATTCTGCAGTTCAATACTTATAAAAATAGTTAATACTGTTTGATGGAAGAGCCCCATGAAGAGGAAGTGGCTTCTCACTGCTCTGACGTGTCGGCTCTCCTCTGGATGTGAGAGAGCTCCAGTATGGGCATCAGGAGCTGGAAGGCGTCCTGGATGTAGGAGGCGCTGTTGGACGCCTGTGAAGACAATGATGTAGGACTCACAATCATACTTATTTTACTCCTCAAACAGCTTGAGGCACAAACCTCCAAGAAGACCCCAGTAATAAGCGGGTTGAGGATCTCTCCTTTCTCGTTTGACTGGGAAGAAACAACATTTGGTTATATGTTGAAGGCTTTTTGCGACGCCTAACATCCTAATAACTAACCCCGGCTGCTGTCAAACAGGCGGTGAACTTCTTGGAAAGCAGCGATACTTCTTTACACAAGACGACCGTCAACCTGAGGGAGTTTTGGGAACATGAATGCTGGGAAAAGACGCAAAGTCGTCCGCCTTAATATGGTCTTACAGCGACAAGGCATCCCCCTTTACGGCGCCGTTGCAGAGGAGGATGCTCTCGGCCAACTTGTGGAAAAGCTCAATGGATCGTGCAGTCAGTTCGGCGAGGCTCCTGATGGCCGCGGCGTTCACCTCCTGTTTGAAACTGAACTTGTTAAAACGGTCGGCGTCATTGAGAAAGGATTGTGTTAAGTGTAAAAAGAAGTTAACCACTCAAAACTACCTCACCCTTGATGACGGGTGACATAACGGCAAGTATCGTACCTCCACAGTGAGCGTTGCCCTCTCATCCTCCTTGCTGTCGCCCTCCGCTGGTTTGTTTATGCCGACGATCACACCGCAAGCGTCCTTACAGGCCTGTAGGGAAGATTAGGGGTCACAATCTGTTAGAGCAGAGCTTCTCCAATTTTTTTTTAACCAAATGCCACCTCAGAAATAACTTGGCTATCAAAGTACCACCATAATCACCAACATTAAAACACAGCAGCGTAGTAGGCCTGAGTAATATTAAAAAATAAGCCAGATGTTTTATTTTTAGCAAATATATTTGATATGTTAGGCCACTGTAACATCACACACAGTTTGAACAGTAACACTGTGTTTGAATATTTAGTTGTGTGATTGTCAATGGACAGTGGTACACGTACCACAGTTTGAGAATCACTTAGTAAGAGAACAGTGGAAACAGGTAGAGCGTAATTAGCTATACCTTGCTGAGTTTACCGGCTGTAGCAGAAACACTGAGACCCTCCAAGGCTTCTGTGAGCTCCGTCTCAAACTCTGAGCCATCTTGGTCTGAAGTAAAAAGAAAAAATAATAATAATTATGTTAGAAAAGCAGAAAAAGCTTAGGCTCTGAGCTAATCTTAAATGGAAAAAGACAGAATAAAATAAGTCAACAATTTCTTAGGACAATGTAAACATGAGCATGGTAAAGTAAAAGTGGTGCAAGTTTGCGGAAACGCTAACTTAGCCAACTCAGGGAACCTCGCTCCATCCACCTAGTAGCCAAAAAAAAAAATCAAGTATGCTTCAGTTGATTCAAGAAGGAGCACCATAAGTGTAAATCTTTCAATAGATCATTTAAATTCCAAATATTTGACAACATGTGATTTTGTAAAAGCACAAGCCTCTGTGGCTCTGAGCTAACGTCCTCTTCATTGAAAATAAATTAATTAACACAATAGCAAAATAAGCCAGGAACAAGGTTAAGGGGCCGCATAGATGCTGACATGCCACCTTTGCCAGCCTGGGTAACCTCACTCCATCTGCTTAGCTAATAGTAGTGTATGTGTTGTAAAGTAAAAGATGATTGCAACATATGGAATGGATTGAGGTCAAACAAAGTACAGATGTGATCCACTTGGGAAATTGTTCAAACTTGAAGTGTTTTTAAAATTAAAGGGAAGAGGAAAACTGATAAAAATCTTGAACCTAATTGAGGAATGATACAGAACCAATCACATATTCAGTAAATGTTTTATTAATTTGTTGTTGTGGTGTTTAAGAACAAAAAGGAAGTGAACAATTGTGTTAGAATTTATTTCTAGACAGGAATTGGGTGGGATTAAACAAGCTCTGCTTCTTCCTACTCCATTTCGGACATGTTAGACTGTAAAACTGGAAACATGTTCGAAAAATCACTATGTTGTTATTTAATTTATTATTTTATTTTACCAACCATTGTTGTTTGGCTTTGGGTTTATTTTTATTTAATTTTTTTAAATTGTCCGAAATAAATATTTACAATACAAATATCTACAATATTTCTAATTAACTTAACTATTTTTTTGTTCAAAACCTGCCTTCTCTTCCCGTTTACATTCTGTACTCAAGAATAGCCTAAGGCGTAAAGCTAAACCTCTGCATCTAAAATGAAAAAACATGTCAGAATAAAATAAATAAATAAATAAATGGGTTGTACTTGTATAGCGCTTTTCTACCTTCAAGGTACTCAAAGCGCTTTGACATTACTTCCACATTTACCCATTCACACACACATTCACACACTGATGGAGGGAGCTGCCATGCAAGGCGCCAACCAGCACCCATCAGGAGCAAGGGTGAAGTGTCTTGCTCAGGACACAACGGACGTGACGAGGTTGGTACTAGGTGGGAATTGAACCAGGGATGCTCGGGTTGCGCACGGCCACTCTTCCACTGCGCCACGCCGTCCCAAAAATAAACAGATCATTTCTTATGAATTGTATGGTAATTGTATGGAGGGTACATGGTTGTTGACACGCTAACTTTACTGATTAGAGGAACCTCACTTGATCTGCTTAGAAGAAATTCAAATATGCCTTTTTTGATTCAAGAAGGCGCAACATAACACACATGTAAAAGTGGCAAAAGGATATTCAAATTCTACATGTTAGAGAAATTGTAATTATTTATAAGCACAAGACCCTGTGGCTCTGAGCTAAGCTTATTTACATTGAAAAAAACAATATACAAATTGCAAAAATGGCCTACAAGTTCTTGTTACAAAATATGAGCCTGGTAACAAAGTTAAGGGGCAGCATAGTTGCTGATATACCTTTGCCTGCCTGGGGAACCTCACTCCATCTGCTTATTTGATAGTATGTGTTGTAGGATAAAGGATTATTGGAATATTTATTATATATTTTAGTTCAACAACTGGCTCTCTTTCTATTAACTTTCTGTTCTAAGGAATAACCTGAGGCTCGAACCTAGCCATTTTTACATAAAAAAAAAAAAAACATGATAGTAATAAACATATTAGTTGGTGTTATGAGCACGGTAAAAAAGTTACGTGGATGTAAATTTGTTAACAAGCTAACATTCCCTGCCCAGAGAACCTCACTCCATCCATTGTGTTTGTGATTTTATTTAAAAAGTGTCTCTCTTCGTATTTTGTTCTGTTTTCCAATTTATATTGCAAACTAAGACAGTTTGGTCTGATAATTGACTAAAGTGTTTCATGGTCCAAAAGTAGAATAACATGATGCTAAGAGCTAAACCTCTTCAACAAGCTAGTAATAGCAAAATAGGCTTGCTGGTAAGTGCAGTTAAAGAAAGGGGAGGCAGACATTCTACATTTGCCAGAGTGGGGAACCTCACTCCATCCACTTTCCCAGCAGTGAGTTGTAAAGTACCTTTCTTCTCGTCCCCTTCCTCCTCTTCAAACTCCATCAGAGAGAAGGAATCCTTGATGAGCTCCAGTTCCTCTCTCAGCTGACTCAACTCCTCTCCAGACAGTGTTGTCAGCACCGACTTCACCTGCAGGAAACCAAACACAAATAAAAGACCGCCTTTCCCTTTCTCGCCGTTCTTTTTTCTGGAGTCCAACCTTTGACTCGCTCTCCCTAGATAACATCTCCAGAGCCTCTAGGTGCGACAGACCCTGATATTCGTCAAACAGCATCCCGTAATGAGCCACCGCTTTCTTCTCGAGGTTCGATGACTCCTCTTTGGACGTCTGAAGCTCTCGCTCCTTCGCCTCCCTCAGCACCTGGGCGACCAAACATGGAGACATCAGCCCGGTTCGCTGACCCGTCACCTACTTCCTCTGTTTACCTGCGAGAGAGTAGAGTTCCTGATCATGAGCCTTTTGGTTTTCTTGAAGCCGGGATCGCCCTCTGCGATTACGTCCATCGTCTTTTTACCAATGAACTCCAGAGCGTCCAGACCGCCACTGAGGACCGTCTTGCCCTGCGAGCAAAGCCAGCACAGGTGAGCTACAACAATCCGTAGACACCTGAACCATTTCAACCATTTAAAACGCCTCAAGCAGAAGTACAGTAACTGAAACTCGAGCTAAACCTCCACACAGTACTGCAAAGTATATGTGGCGTATACATTTTGCAAGAACATTGATCATTCTTAACAGGTAGCGCCTCAAAAATCACTAACCTGGTTATTAACCGCCTGGAATTGACTTAATAATGCGGACATGTTTGTTCCTGGATATTTTCCTTGGAAACTTTGTATGTGTAAGTAATAAGCAACCCTTAATTATTTGATACTTGTTTATATTGACAAGACTGCAGTATAGTATGTCTAGCCTGTGTGCTACTGTGGGCGTAGCTGTTGTGTAGGCGCTAGCATAGTAGCCTATAGGCTACCATGTTTACCTTTGGTAAATGACTTGACTAAAATACACGACCAACCTTGTGTGCTTATTAGGGGATATTTAGATGTTAACTGGCTGTCCAGCTTTGCATAAGTAGACATGCTGCAGGACTGCGTGTTTTGTCCATAAGCCTGTTAGTCACTCCATTCTTCATCACGTAACAGAGTCAACATCCTATGTGTCTTTGAAGCAGGAGGAAGGGATTTCAGAGCGTCTTTCGCTGCAATGGTCTCATTGGGACGTTTACTTTTTACGACCAAGGTCATTACACAGGGAGTCGAATTGTAGATAAGGATTGTCATTTTATGATCAATGGTCATTTTAGAAAAATAAGTACATTTTTATTTTGTGAAAAAAGCAAAAATGTTATTATTCGCTACTTTTTGGCAACGACTGGTTAGAGAAGTTCCATGGTTTACTATTACTTAAAGGCCTACTGAAATGAGATTTTCTTATTCAAACGGGGATAGCAGGTCCATTCTATGGGTCATACTTGATCATTTCGCGATATTGCCATATTTTTGCTGAAAGGATTTAGTAGAGAACAGAGGGGGGGGTTGCCCACATCTGAGGTCCTCTCCAAGGTTTCTCATAGTCAGCATTGTCACTGGCGTCTCACTGGATGTGAATTCTCCCTGCCCACTGGGTGTGAGTTTTCCTTGCCCTTTTGTGGGTTCTTCCGAGGATGTTGTAGTCGTAATGATTTGTGCAGTCCTTTGAGACATTTGTGATTTGGGGCTATATAAATAAACATTGATTGATTGATTGAACATCGACGATAAAGTTCGCAACTTTTGGTCGCTAACAGAAAAGCCCTGCCTTTACCGGAAGTTGCAGACGATGACGTCACCCGTTGAGGGCTCCTCACATCCTCACATTGTTTTTAATGGGAGCCTCCAACAAAAAAAAACTATTCGGACCGAGAAAACGACAATTTCCCCATTAATTTGAGCGAGGATGAAAGATTCGTGTTTGAGGATATTGATAGCGACAGACTAGAAAAAGAGAAAAAAAAAAAAATCAAGAGAAAAAAACAAAACGCGATTGCATTGGGACGGATTCAGATGTTTTTAGACACATTTACTAGGATAATTTTGGGAAATCCCTTATCTTTCTATTGTGTTGCTAGTGTTTTAGTGAGTTTAATAGTACCTGATAGTCGGAAGGGTGTATCGACGGGTGTTTTGAGGCCAGTGTCTGATGGTAGTCAACGGCAGCTGTATGTACGGCTCAAGCTCAGCTGATCTCCGGTAAATGGAGACTTTTTACCACACTTTTCTCATCGAAAACTGCTGGTTGACATTTGGTCGGGATCCATGTTTGCTTGACCACTCTGATCCATAGTAAAGCTTCACTTCCGGGAATTTTAAACAAGGAATCACTGTGTGTTTGTGTGGCTAAAGGCTAAAGCTTCCAAATCCATCTTTCTACTTGGACTTCTCCATTAATAATTAAACAAATTGCAAAAGATTCAGCAACACATAGCTCCAAAATACTATGTAATTATGCGGTTAAAGCAGACGACTTTTAGCTGTGTGTGTGCGCAGCGTTAATATTTCCTAACAGTCCGTGACGTCACGCGTACACGTCATCATTCCGCGACGTTTTCAAGAAGAAACTCCCGGGAAATTTAAAATTGCAATTTAGTAAACTAAAAAGGCCGTATTGGCATGTGTTGCAATGTTAATATTTCATCATTGATGTATAAACTATCAGACTGGGTGGTCGGTAGTAGTGGGTTTCAGTAGGCCTTTAAGTAACTAAAGGGTGACGCCTTTTTTCGATAATTAGTATCAATACGCCATTAAATTGTGCTTTATTTCAGACTCACTGTGTTCTGAACGACGCTGCTGAGCGACGTCAACATCCCTATGGCGCTCTCTACCGCCGATGCTCCATCTCCCGCCACTCGCTCGGTCTCATTCGGCGTTTCCCCTCCTTGAATATCAACAAAACGCCATTGTGTTAGATGAAAGGAGTAACTGAGGCGCCGGGAATATTGAACCTTCTTTTCTCTCCTCCTCCTCAGCGTGCGCGGACATCTCGGTAGGACTCGGAATGCCGAGCGAGGTCTCTGCCTTCTCGATGACCTGGGTCAACCCCTGACCTGATCAAGAAACCGCGGCATCAAATGCAATAAAAGGTGAGCCAGCTTCGAGGTCCTCTTGAGAGCCGTACTTACCCACGGTGGCAACAGTGGCTGTTGCAGTGGACAGGATGGATTTCCCCCAGTTTCCCCAGTAACCCCACCCTCCCTGGGAGACGGTAGACTCACTGGGCACCTAAAGGAAATTGTAATTATTCAGATTCTTTAAAAAAAATGGCATGACAGTTACCTTTGGAGGCTGCGCTTCTACTTTCGGCGTCTCCTCCACTTCAGCCCTCCTCCTGGCTTTCCTCGTGGGGGGCACATCCGTAGCTACAAGGGGTGTGGTCGGCGGGGTGCCATCGGGTGTTTCGGTATCTGGTACCTCGGCTGCGCTGTCCGACATGGTCGATCGACTTAGCACATTACCCTAAACAAATACAAAATCATCATTACTTTGAATTGTAGTTTTGACTTTCTGTTTTGGAACCATTCTTTTGATTTATTTAATAAATGCTGAGGGTTAGCATATAAAACTGGTGTTATAACTCGAATTACAGTCATTATAGTTGAAAACCTAAGTAACACACTGCAAATCTTTAACATAATGATCAGGTGGTAAATTTCTTCCAGCTAATGGTCGCCTGATACTCTCTCCAGTTTAGTAAAGGCATGCCACCTGCCACTACCCCCTCCTGAAAACCAGCAATGTGTGCGCAATAGGGCAACTACTTACAAAGTGTTTACCGTATTTCCTTGAATTGCTGCCGGGGCGCTAATTAATTTAAAACCTCTTCTCACTCCTGCGCTTACCAAAGGCATGTGGTAAAAGTAAGCATGCGCTAATTATTTTAATAACCTCTTCTCACTCCGGCACTTACCAAAGGTATGCAGTAAAAATTTGAGTGTGATGAAAGCTTGGACCTTAAATCCTACTGAATAGCGTTAAATCTTCTTCCCTTTATGCGATTTCAAATTACTGGTATTGAAATCAGCCTCCTCCATTTTGAAAATGATGACAGGGGAAGTGTCACTCGTGATATCACGAGTTTGACCAGGCGGTAATACTAAGCATGCGCTAATTATTTTGGGAAGCGAGTTCGATCCAGCAGTAATTCAAGGCAGGCGCATACTATATGCCCTGCGGCAATTCAAGAAAATACGGTAATTCAATTACTAAAGTATTATGCTAGTTTTAGGACGGGGGTTAGCTAACAGAATGTTAGCATGTTAGATTTTCTCAATGTTAATCGTAAACAAGACGTGGAGGTACAAAGTCCCGGAAGGATTGGTTGCGAAAGGCAAAAGCATGCTTTTAAATATTGTTGCCACGGCGACTGCCAGCTAGCTAAAAACGGTATATCTTAATTAAAAAGTTTTACAATTAACTGTGTACACATCCCCCCACCCCCCCACAAACAAACTAGTCCAGTTTCTACAGTGCAATCCTGATCTGCACTAGCTAGTTGGCATAACTTTCACAACGTTGCTGCCTTTATTTGTTGACTTTTGACATTAATGTAGACATTATTGTGGCCAGGTTGTTTACAACATCTGCAGTGTTAATTTAACGTCTCATGGTTGTTTCAAGGCAAAAAATAGTAGGCATTATATTCATACAATAACGGTTTAGAGACAAAATGTGAGCACAATAACATACCAACAACTCACCTCTTCTCATGTCCCAACTGTCAAAAGTGTTAATGCTAGCAGTTGACGCTAAGTTACCTTCGCCGTTCCTACGTGTCTATAACATGGTCAAAACTGGACGATACGTTTCTTCTTTTTATCTTACATTAAGTAAATTGTTCTTCGGATTGGTTTGTCTGTCCTTTGTCTTCTAAAAAATGGCTTAGCCACGTCACATTTCGCTTAGACTCGCTACAGATTGTGGATATTGATCACCGCTTATCCGGTTCAGACCCTTCGCAATAAAAGCCACCAAGTGAAAGACACTTCCGTCAAATAAAAGCTACGTCCGGTCAGAAAAAAATACTTCCGGTACCTTACCGTGTTTTAAAATTGTAATTTAAGGTTTTACATTATGTTTTTGTGTACCCTACTAAGATTTAACACTTAATTGTATTGTTTTATTTGCAAAATAACAAAACTCCTAATGAGTGATAATCTAGCTTTACTAAAAAGTGTCCTTACCTGATGGCAAGCCCCGCCCGCTTGCTTGATTTCATACCTGATTGTGGAAGTAGAAGCAGTGAGCTAGAGCAGTGTTTTTTGTAGCTGCGGACCGGTCAACGCTTGATAATTTATCCCGCGGAGCAGGGGGAATTTTTTTTTTTTTTTCTGTGTCATGAAAAAGGGAGTTTTTTTGGATTGGTGAACTAATTGTAAGTGTATCTTGTGTTTTTTATGTTGATTAATTACAAAAATAAAAATAAATTATAAAAAAATATTCTGCGGCCCGGTACCAATCGAGCTGCAGCCCGGTGGTTGGGGACCACTGAGCTAAGGTATATTGTATTTAGTTTTTTCAATTTTTTAAAATCTTTTTTATTGAACAACCAACAGCCTTGATACTTTTATCAGTACTTTTATTATTAGTACATTGCACAGTTCAGTACATATTCCGTACAATTGACCACTAAATGGTAACACCCCAATAATGTTTTCAACTTGTGTAAGTCGGGGTCCACGTTAATCAATTCATGGTACAAATATATACTATCAGCATAATACAGTCATCACACAGGTTAATCATCATAGTATACACATTGAATTATTTACGTTATTTACAATCCGGGGGGTGGGATGAGGAGCTTTGGTTGATATCAGCCAACGCCTGCTTGCTTCATTTCCTACCTGATTGTGGAGGTAGAAGCAGTGAGCTAAGGTATTTTTTATTTCATTTGTTTAAATGTTTTTATTGAACAACCAACATATATTTATAATTCACACAAAAAGCCAAGGCACTTTCAACATCAAGGAAACAATATAAAAAACAAATACAGGTAGAGTAATAATACTAAAAAATATATCATTTTAAATAAATACAAAATAAAAAAGACAAAGAGGGCTACTTAAATCACTGAAAATGTTTTCAACAAGGATATACATTTTTAAGTACTTTTGTACTTTGTATTATTTTCCAAGATTTGAATGTAATTAAGCCAATTGGAAAATGTCGGCCTTAGTTTCATAAAACTACATTTATGTAAAGAAAAATGTTTCCTGGAGCATAATAATGTTGACCAACATTTCTTCATTACAGTCGTTTATAAAAAATACCAAATTTGGTTTCTTTTATAGAGAATGGGGACATCGCCACACCCTTGTTTCTCAGCCAATAGCAGTGATGTTCTTGTCTGGTTTCCAGAAAAAACGACTTCCGGTACCTTTCCGTGGCCTAAAGTAAAGTAAAGTAAGATTTTAGAAAAACAATTGTGTGTCTACTTTGCTTTAACACCTAATTATATTGTTTCATTTGAAAAATTACGAAACTCCTGATAACTCATAATTCAGTTTTACTAAAAATTGTCTTTACCTGATGGCAAGCCCCGCCCACTTGCTTCATTTCCTACCTGATTGCGGGAGTAGATTCAGTGAGCTAAGGTATTTTTTTATTTAATTTTTTATCTTTTATTGAACAACAAACATACATTTATATTTCACACCAAAAGCCAAGGTACTTTCAACATCAAGGAAAAAATTTTTTTTAAAAATACAGATGGGGTAATAGCACTAAAAATAATTTAAAAAAAAATAAAAAGACAAGCAGGGCTACCTAAATCACTTTAAATATTTGTACATATGTTTATATGAATTTAAGGGTTTTTGTACTTTTAATCATTTTCCAAGATTTGATTGATGATTGTAACCCATTAGGCCAATTGGAAAATGTCGGCCTTACTTTTATAAAACAACATTTATGTAAAATTTTAAAAACTTAAAAACCTTGTCTGGAGCATAACAATGTTGACCAACATTTCTATGTTACAGTCGTTAATAAAAATACCAGATTTGATCTATTTTATAGAGAATATGGACATCGCCACACTCTTGTTTCTCAGCCATTTTTGTTTTTGTTTCCTTGTCTAAAACGATTTCCGGTAAATTTTCTGTGGCTTAAATTTATAAAGATTTTAGAAGAAAAAAATGGTGTCTACTTTGCTTTAGCACCGAATAATATTGTTTCATTTGCAAAATCAAGAAACTCCTAATAAGTCAGAATTCAGCTTTGATAAAACATGTATTTACTTAATTGCAAGCCCCGCCCACTTGCTTAATTTTCTCCCTGATTGCGGAAGTAGAAGCAGTGAGCAGTGGTCCCCAACCTTTTTGTATCTGCGGACCGGTCAACGCTTAATAATTTGTCCCGCGGCCGGGGGGGTTTCTTCTTCTTTGTCATGACAAAGGGACGTTTTTGTCATGAAAAAGGGAGGTTTTTGTGGGTGGTGCACTAATTGTAAGTGTATATTGTGGTTTTTATGTTGATTTAATATATATTTTTATTTTATTTATTTTTTAATAAAAAAAATCTTCTGCGGCCCGGTGGTTGGGGACCACTGGGCTAAGGTATTCTTTATTTTATTTAGATTTTTTTTTTAATAATTCACACAAAAAGCCAAAGCCCTTTTCCACACCCTTGTTTCTCATCCAATAGCAGTGAGCTAAGGTTCTTGTCTGGTTTCCAGAAAAAAAACGACTTCCGGTACCTTTCCATGACTTCAAATTGTAAAGTACGATTTTAGAAAAAATGTGTGTCTACTTTGTTTCAACACCTAATTATATTGTTTTATTTGCAAAATCACGAAACTCCTAATAAGTCATAATTCAGTTTAACTAAAAAGTGTCTTTACCTGATGGCAAGCCCCGCCCACTTGCTTCATTTCCTACTTGATTGCGGAAGCAAAATCAGCGAGCGAAGGTTCTTGCCTTGATTCCCATCGCTATCCTGACGGTAACGACATATTTTTCTCTACAATTTCACCAATATTTATTAAATATTTGAAGTGTAAAAAAAAGTCCGCCGGAGTAATAGTGAGAATTTGTGATTTGTAAGCACGTGTTTTAGGTATGCGTTGTTATATTCATTGTGGGGAATGCGGTCATTAATCATGTATTATTGAATCATAAGTACACCTTTTTTACTATAACTATGTTAACCTAGCAATTTAAATCACCGTAAATTATAAGCAAAAAAACACGGATTAAAAAAAAAAAAGAGTGTAAAAATGTTGCCCAACTTGTAAAACTACTCGCTCTTCTTCTGCAGGTATGTCATCAGTATGTTGTAAGCACAATACCAATGGCGCGCAATTTGCAAAATGCGCGACCGCATTTTGCTAATTTAATGTCAAATCAAATCATCAATACATCCATCCATCATCTTCCGCTTATCCGAGGTCGGGTCGCGGGGGCAGCAGCCTAAGCAGGGAAGCCCAGACTTCCCTCTCCCCAGCCACTTCGTCTAACTCTTCCCGGGGGATCCCGAGGCGTTCCCAGGCCAGCCAGGAGACATACAGTAGTCTTCCCAACGTGTCCTGGGTCTTCCCCGTGGCCTCCTACCGGTTGGACGTGCCCTAAACACCTCCCTAGGGAGGCGTTCGGGTGGCATCCTGACCAGATGCCCGAACCACCTCATCTGGCTAATCAAATCAAATCAAATGTTTATTGGATTCATCACTATACAGTGTACATCCATGACAGAACTACTGAGTAAACTACTACCAAGTGTGGATTTAAGCCGGTGGCCTATTTCAAGTTCCAGGTAACCCTACATTATTATATTTTATAAATAGTAAACCAAGTTGTGCTGGTAGTTTAGTCAGTAGTTCTGTCGTGGATGTACACTGTATAGTGATGAATCCAATAAACATTTGATTTAATTTGATTTGACATTAAATTTGCAAAATGCGGTTGCACATTTTGCAAATTGCGCGCCATTGGTATTGTGCTTACAACAAGTAAACGTGCACTCATGCTAGGGCGCCATCATGCAGAAGGAAACCGCGTTGTTAGCGTTGGTGCTACTCGGCATCTGGATGGTGGATGGCGCGGAGAACCGCTCGGAAGCAGTGGCCGCGTCCCCCAGCATGGTGGTGAAGGAAGGATCCAGCGTCCTGATTGAGTGTAACGTGACGGGGGCCCGCGGGGACGTCAGGTGGTTCAGCCCCAGCGGACGCTTGCTGGTTGGGAACCCAGGTAGGCGACCATTACGTTCCAGAACACAGTGGGACTTGATTCAGTGTTTTTCAACCTTTTTGAGCCAAGGCACATTTTTGGCGTTGAAAAAAATGCGGAGGCACACCACCAGCAGAAATCACTAAAAAACGAAACTCAGTTGACAGGAAAAAGTCGCAATTTTTGGATATAGGATAGGATAGGATAGGTCTTTTTTGTCATTGCACAAGTACAAAAAAACTTTGTTTTCAGCACAAACCTGTTCAAGATTAGACAAACAAACAGTCTACAGGGTTACATAACAAGAACGCTGATGGGTCGCCATAAGGCGCCCCGTAAAAGATGGGAAAGAGGTAAACGCTGGGGAAGGATGAGTAAAAAAATACAATCCAGACTGGGCTCCTAAGGGGGCCCAGTTCGGAGTGGGAAAAAACCTTCGTAGCAAAGCACATATACATATTACAACATACATCTCGAGATATCCAGCAACAGAGGGAAGGTAGTTCAAGGTCATGGTGGTAGGCCGCAGCTCTCAGGTGCTGACCATCCATTCATCACCCCTACGGGATTTGCGTTGGGCTGGGGGGAGGTGGGGTGTATGTGTGGCGTATATTTTTTTTGTGGATGTGTGTGTGTGTGTGTGTGTGTGTGTGTATAAGCCCATAGTGTGTTTCTGTTCCGCGGCCTTGATGTATTGTGCCGTCTCGTTCAAAGTCAACAACAACAGGTGTGTGTCCATGAGAGACAAGAAGGGAGTTTGTTGTGTCTTCTCTGCGCTGTTCTTCGGGAGAGTCTGGAAGCCAGGGAAACAGTCCAAATTAGAATCATTTTGTATGCGAATGAAATTAAAATTTGCTTTTCACTCTAAATTGTCTATGACTGGGCCTCAAAACCTGTGGGGTAGACAGTCCCATGTAATTTTTTCATTTATTTTATGTATGCTAACTCTTGGCAAGCTAACATCGGCATTAGCTTTCTGGCTAATGTATGATGCAGCTCAGCCCCAGGTTACCAAAAAACTGTTTTTTTTTTCAAGTTGGATGATGCTTTATGATTTAGCAGCTTTTGCAAAAAAAAAAAATTATCACGGCCAACAATATCTGAATTCACGGCATCTTTTTTCAGAAAGTTGCAGCGCTTTGAGGCTTATTTTTTTTTCTAATAACAACGAATCATCTTGTGGTTTAATGAATTTGTTATCAATGTTTTGTTTCCTGGAACCTTAATATCACAAAGCACAACAAACATTGGAAAACAAATACTGTTTTACTCGTTTTATACAGCAGACTTACAAGTAGACACTACATGGCTGTTGAAACACATACTCAGCCCTCATTGTCAAATAACCGTGCTGTTTTAAATCACTTTATCCATGTAATATAACACTTATAATTACAAACACCACTAAACGCTTCTTCATTGTCCGCTGTCTGCTGTCATCTATAGGTTGCAGACATTCTCCGTGTCTGTTTTACGCTTGAAAAGTGTTTGTCCATTTCAAACATTCATTTATGTTCAAACACATTTACCCCAGCACGTTAAGAGCATTTGTGAGCTGCTGTAAGTGGTCTAAAGTGGTAATTTTTGCGGTCTTCAAATGAGATACGATGATAGATTATAATCACACAACAACATCTCTAACATGACATTGCTAGGGAAGCACTGTAAATGAAAATGTTTTTGATTGCCTTACTGAATCATAAATGGTCAACATATATATGTCGACCATTTATGATCTGCATGTTGTTACATATATATAGGTTACCCTATATATGGATCTATGTATGGATCTATGTATGTATGTGTAAACTCAGAAGTGAGGATACTGATGTGTTGCTGAACATTTATTTACTACATTACCCAGAAGGCTTAGCGCCAGGGGTGTTGGAAAAAATCAATTTGAATATGAATCGCGATTCAGAATCGATTCTCATTTTTAAAAAATCTATTTTTTTTCTTTTTTCAATCCAACAAAACAATACACAGCCATACCATAACAATGCAATCCAAATCCAAAACCAAACCTGACCCAGCAACACTCAGAACTGCAATAAATAGAGCAATTGGGAGGAGACACAAAAACGACACAAAACAAACCAAAAGTAGTGAAACAAAAATGAATATTATCAACAACAGTATAAATATTATTTATAATTTCAGCAAAGCAGGGATTAAAAATCCCACATTGACATTATCATTAGACATTTATAAAAATTAAAAAAAGAACAATAGTTTCACAGTGGCTTACACTTGCATCGCATCTCATAAGCTTGACAACACACTGTTTCCAATATTTTCACAATGATTAAATAAATCATTTTTGGTTCATTTAATAGTTAATACAAATGTATATTATTGCAATCAGTTGATAAAACATTGTCTTTTACAATTATAAAAGATTTTTACAAAATTGTACTACTCTGCCTGCATGTCAGCAGACTGGGGTAGATCCTGCTGAAATCCCATGTATTGAATGAATAGAGAATCCTTTTGAATCGGGAAAAAATAGTTTTTGAATCGAGAATCGTGTTGAATTGAAAAAAAATTGATTTTGAATCGAATTGTGACCCCAAGAATCGATATTGATTCGAATCGTGGAACACCCAAAGATTCGCAGCCCTTCTTAGCGCTGTATGTTAGCATGTTAAAATGCTAAGTTAGCAAATTTTGCAAAATGTAGTCAAAAAGAGGGCTTAACTAATGTTTTTATTCTCTCTAGACGGAAAGTGGAACATTGACGAGACAGGACAACTCAACATCTCAGTCATCTCCTTCGGGGACCGTGGCCGCTACACGTGCGTCCCCTCAAATGACTCGGGCGTCGGGGACGCCAACTACACCATCACAGTGCGTGTGGCCCACACCGACAGCGGCCTGGGTTTGTACTACGTCACCGTCTGCCTGGTGACCTTCTCCGTCACTATGATCCTCAACGTGGCCCGGCTCTGCATGGTCAGCAGCCACCTGAAGAAAACCGAGCTGGCCATCAACGAGTTCTTCCGCACCGACGGCGCCGAGAAGCTCCAGAAGGCCTTCGAGGTCGCCAAGCACATCCCGATCATCACATCAGCCAAGACGCTGGAGCTGGCCAAGGTGACGCAGTTCAAGACCAAGGAGCTGGCGCGGCAAATAGAGGAGCTGGCGCGCAGCATCCCCCTGCCGCCGCTCATCCTCAACTGTCGCACGTTCGTTGAGGAGGTTGTCAACCTTGAGACGAAGCCCGCGGAGAGCGGACAGGTAGTAGTCAACGCAGAGAATCAGGAAGTAGATGTCGCGCTGATGTCCTGTGAGGAGGGACAAGGCAATGGCGCCGACGTCAAGGTAGCGGTGCACTCGACGTACGCTTCACCTTAATCCTCTTTACTTCATTCAAAAACATGCCAATGATTGCTGACTTATTTGTAATACAAGATTGGTTGTAGCAGAGATTCAAATACTAATTAAAGCTGCGAACAGCATTGAGAGGGCCTTCGCCGATCCAATTCTTCAGTGTCATAATCATTTGGAACAATTCTGATCAAGATCGGCGTTTATGGAGCTAAGTTATAAAAGATGAAAGTCTTGTGGCGAGTCATCAAATCAAATTTGGGCACCAAAGCACGCCCACATCCGAAGGCATATGCAAAATTCCATGGCAATTTATCATCCATCCATCCATCCATTTTCTGCCGCTTATTCCCGTTCGGGGTCGCGGGGGGCGCTGGCGCCTATCTCAGCTACAATCGGGCGGAAGGCGGGGTACACCCTGGACAAGTCGCCACCTCATCGCAGGGCCAACACAGATAGACAGACAACATTCACACTCATATCTTACATTTTATGGCAACTCATTTGACCAAAGTCCCTTGGAGGAGTTTAACGTTTTTGGCCCAAAAATGGCAAGCGGACACCAAGATGGCGGACTTCCTGTTTGTTTTTAAATATGAGTTCTTGACACTTTAATGTGCGTCCTGTCACGATAATAATAATAATAAATACATTTTATTTATAAGGCGCCTTTCGGGCATTGAAAGATACATGTCCTGGATGCACTGAGACACATCATCAGTGATGTAACCTGGATTTATCGGGTGTTTCTGGTCTCGCAACATCAGACACCCTCATCCAGGCGACCCAGCCGGGGTGATCAAGTCCCAGTAGCAACCCACGGATCTGCCCTTTTCAGCCACAACCACCTTGTGGCTTTCTCTGCCGCTTCACTCGCGGATTGAATGGCCCTCCTTTTGGCCGCCCCTGTGACTCCCAATCGGCCAAGCACTTTGCAGAGGGAGCGTCCTGCAAAGCCACAGCAGCCAACTTCTATTGGTTCGCAGAAAGTCCTCCAGCCCCTGCCCCTGCAGTCATCAACCAGCTCCTGATACTTGGCACGTTTCCTTTCGTTGGCTTCCTCAATCCGCTCCTCCCAAGGCACAGTTAGTTCCAGCATGATAAGATGTTTCGAAGCCTCTGAAAGGATGATCATGGCTGGCAGTAGAGATGTTTTTACAATGTGCTGGGGGAACCTCAGTTGTTTTCCCAGGTCAACGTGTAGCTGCCAATCAGGGGCTGTGTGAAGGAGTCCTGTTGTTGCCTTTGGACGTGCGCAAGGTCTCTTTCCAGCCTTGGTAAAATACATTGCCTTCTTTGGCGCATGATGTTGCTTGCTGGGGCTGATGGCTGAGGCTATGCTCTCAGCAACTGCTTTGAGTACCTGGTCATGAAGCCAGCGATAGCGACCATCAGCCAGAGACTTTGGGCAACTGCTGAGGAGATGTTCCAAGGAGCCTCTTCCAGAACAAATGGAGCAGGAAGCTGTCTTGCTCTTCCCCCAAACATGGAGGTTTGCTGGGCTAGGGAGGGAATCGTAGACTGCTGCCACGAGGAACTGGACGCGGTGGAGGTCTGCCTGCATGATGTTTGACCAGGTGACTTTGCGCTGCAACGTGCCCTCCCATCTTGTCCATGCCCCCTGTTGCCGGAGTCCCACTACCCTGACCACTCTCTCTTCCTCCAAGCCTGCTCGGACCTCCTCCTGAAGTAGATGTCGTCTGTCTTTTCCCCAGGCCTCAAGGACACCGTACAAAATCAAAACAATAAAATCAAATTGGATAAAACCAACAATAATAACAACAAAGATAGATAAGATAGGATGATAACAAAGAATACGCAGTCCGGAATAGGTGTGTTTTGAGTCTTGACTTGAAGAGGGATAATGAGTCCAAGTTGCGAAGGTCTGGTGGTAATGAGTTCCAAAGATGTGGGGCAGAGCGGCTCAAAGCTCAGTTTAAATAAGGGGGACAGTGAGCTGGATGGATGAAGAGGATCTTAGGGAACGTGAGGGCATGGCGACATGGATCAGGTCAGAGATATGATGGAGAGAGGTTATGGATGGCTTTGAAAGTGAGGAGAATTATTTCAAAGTGGATACGGTGTTTGATGGGTAGCCAGTGGAGTTGCTGCAGAACAGGGGTGATGTGCTGGATTGAAGGGGTTCTGGTGATTATCCGGGCTGCAGAGTTCTGGAGAAGCTGAAGTTTGTGAGGGAGACCAAACAGGAGAGAGTTGCAATAGTCCAGGCGAGAGGTGACCAGGCTATGGACTAATATGGCAGCGGTATGTGGGGTAAGGGATGGGGGAAGACGATTAATATTCCGTAAATGAAAGTAAGCAGACCGGGTAATGCTGTTTATGTGGGCTTGAAAGGAAAGTGTGCTGTCGACGATAGATGTATCTAACGATGTTTGTGACGATGCATGAAACTGATGGGAAGGGGTTTTGGCTTCAATTATTTGAGGGAGTGCTACAGAGCCAATTTAGAAAGGTTTTTTTGCCAAAACGGAGGCCCCTAAAAAAAAAATGGCATGTTTTCGTATATGTCAAGGGCCTCAAAATGCAATTAAAGTGAGAGAAAAGTGAAAACGGAGACATTACAACATGGCTTTCGCAGCCTTTGCTGCTCAGGCCTTAATTAAATAAAAATTGATTACTGTTAACCGGGCCCTCGCACCCCCACACGCAACATAAGTCTGCGGAGATACTTATGACTCAGGATTCCCATTCTGAAGGAAGTTATGGAATTTGGAGCCAAATATACACACGCATATTGTTAACCCACTAGTGGATGTTGTCTGAGTCAATACAAACACAGTCATAAACTAATAACCAATCTTAACCAATTTTGAGATGGAGTTATTTCCATAAAATGTTAGTGTGCTAACAGTTGGCATGTGTCAAGGACCTAAATATATGACTCTTAAAGGCCTACTGAAATGAGATTTTCTTATTCAAACGGTTATTGCAGGTCCATTCTATGTGTCATACTTGATCATTTTGCGATATTGCCATATTTTTGCTGAAGGGATTTCCTAAAGAACATCGACGATAAGGTTCGCAACTTTTGGTGCTGATAAAAAAGCCTTGCCTTTACCGGAAGTCGCAGACGATGACGTCACCAGCGTGAGGGCTCCTCACGTCCTCACATTGTTTATAATGGGAGCAACACAGATGTCCAGAATACTGTTTAATTGCGCGATGAAAAGAGACAACTTTTAGCCGCAAATGGTACTGCGCTAATATTTCCTGACGTCACGCGCACGCGTCATCATTCCGCGACGTTTTCAACAAGAAACTCCGCGGGAAATTTAAAATTGCAATTTAGTAAACTAAACCGGCCGTAGTGGCATGTGTTGCAATGTTAATATTTCATCAATGATATATAACCTATCAAACTGCGTGGTCGGTAGTAGTGGGTTTCAGTAGGCCTTTAAGTTCCTATCGGTAAACTTAACAAACAAAAAGTTAGCATGTGTCTAGTACCAAAATGTATAAAACCCTGAGATGTATAGAAGACTGGGCTTTTTGCAGAAATATCCCACAATGCATTGTTGGCGACCATGTTGGTAGGCTTTGTTTACTGACACTCATTGTTTACAACATAGCTATTGCTTGATTGATTGATTAATACTTTTATCAGTAGATTGCACAGTACAGTACATATTCCGTACAATTGACCACAAATGGTAACACCCGAATAACTTTTTCAACTTGTTTAAGTCGGGGTCCACGTTAATCATTTCATGGTAAAAGCTATTCATTGTGCACTTGATTTTTCAAAGTATTCATTGGTAAATAACATGCCACCGGCTTTTATATGACAAATAGATACCGTGAGTCACTAGATATGAAGTCTCGTCGTCGTTATGAAGACAAAACAGCCATAACTGAATGTGAAGATCCTTACCGTATCAACAAGTCTGAGTGGAGTGGAGATAACTACATCATCCCCAATGTTTCATACCTGGACTTTGTAAGGTACTTGCGTTTCAACCCAGCCCATTTTACACTTTGAAGGACTTTCAAAATGATCAGTGTAGAAAGCTCTGAACGTTTGTGTTTCTGTATAAATCCAGTGAAGGCCAGAATCATGCACTCTTGTGCTGTCATCTATTTTAGATTAATTTCTACTTAAAATTTACCCCCCAATTTATAGCTTACCTGAAACGAAATGATCCGAACAAACTCGATTGTGGCAGTGGACAATAGGACAATAGTTACTGTTAGCATGCTAACAGTTAGCATATGAAAAGCACTTAAAAATATGACTCTTAACTTTTTATTGGCAAAATGATATGAAAACCGCTAGCATGTTAATGTTTGCATGCTAACAGTTAGCTTATATTTATGGCTCTTAAACGTATAGATGAAAAAATTAGCTAAAACAGCTAGAATGGTAAATGTGTTGTACTTGTATAGCGCTGTTCTACCCCTTTTAAAGGAGTCCAAAGCTCTTTGACAGTATTTCCACATTCACCCATTAATGGTGGGAGCTGCCATGCAAGGCGCTCACCAGGACCCGTCAGGAGCAAGGGTGAAGTGTCTTGCCCAAGGACACAACGGACGTGACTAGGATGGTAGAAGGTGGGGATTGAACCAGTAACCCTCATATTGCTGGCACAGCCACTCTACCAACTTCGCCACACCGTCCCCAGAATGCTAACAGTTAGCATGTGTCAAGCTCCAAAATATGACTGAGGTGTATACAGTTAGAAATAAAATGGATCAATAAAATATATCCTCCTTTTCTCATCTATAGTAAAAAAAAAAAAGATGAAATAAACATGAAATACAGCTTGCTGTTTCCCTCATTTGATGTTTTATAGAAACTGTTGAAATTAGCATATATAAGGTTATGAAATATATTTGATATATTGTATTTCGACAGTAACCATTTGTCAGACTACTTGAAGTTTGTTATTTTTCATGAACTGGATCATTAACTGGGAAATGAAATACAGCAAAGCTAACTTATTTTTTTACATATATATATATATATCGTTTTTGACCTAATTGGCATTACAGCTGTTGACTTTTTCCTGTTTTGTTTGCACGTTTCTACACTTTTATGTATTTTTAAGATTGTTACTTAAACAATACTTGTACAGGTAATAAACAGTTTAATGATGGCCACAACTTGACACTGGAACAGATTAAATTCCTTCACTGTTATTTCCTATTAGAGGTAATGTAATCTTACTGTATCCAGACCTTCTTTTTATTTGCTGAGCTCTCACTTTTTGTCTTTCCTCCTACATTTGTGTCACCTTGATTTGTGCTCACTTTGACAGACCTGTATCTTTCCTTCTTTTTCCCTCTTTTTTGTTTCTACGTCGACCCACAAAGAATAGTAATGCGCATTTAATCTGTTCCTCTGTGTTTCTCTGATAATTTCAGGTTGAATTCATTTACCAAAAAAACATGGCATAAACAATACACAGTGACCTTTTGCCGAGATTACTGTGATCATTTGAACATTACCCTAGCTAAAAGCATGTTAACCTTTACAGGAAAAACTCTTAGAACAATTTGCTTTAAGTGTTTATCCTTTTTGCTGTGTGTAGTAAAGGAAGATAAAGATGTATTAATAATAGATACCATAATTAATTGACGCGAAGGCGTGTTGTAACTGACATCAGCCTCTGACGGGCGCTGTTGGCCAAAATAAGGTAAAAACAAGCCACATTAATTCGTCCTAACATGCAACACATATTGCCTTCTTCATTTTGTATAGTGCTAATTATGGGGTCATAATATTAATTTCTGAGTTAAAAACAATATTTAAGTTTTCATAAGTAAATATTAATTCAAAACTATTTTTAAATAGCAGGAATACTGTGAATAACAAAATTATTATGTTTGATTGGCGGTTGCGTTCAAAGACATCACATAAAACATGTTGAAGTTAAACGTTTGAAATGTACTTTGTAGGATTTCCGAGCATGCTGAAATGCGGCAAATGGTACTTCAACATCAGGGTAAAGTGAGCGTGAACACAACGTTGTAAGTTTTGAATTCTTTTTTTTCTATGGAAAAGAAGCAGTTCCCATACCGGGAGTCGAACCCGGGCCGCCTGGGTGAAAACCAGGAATCCTAACCGCTAGACCATATGGGACTTGATAGCTAACCACTGAAAATTGCACATTTCTAGTTGCAAAGCCTTCCTATTTTCGAGCGACGTGCTAGATCGCATCGGAAATAACGCCGTCCTATAACTGACCATTTTTCACCGAATTAGCTAAATTGCCGGAAACTACAACATTACCGTCTTAAATCAAAGTATACTTGCAAGACACACTCATAAACGTATGTACAGTCGAACATTTCCTTGTAAATGCAAGCATTTTTGGTAAAAGCTTTGACGTGACGTTTGTTTTGTTTTAAAGTAAATTTCAGATTTGATGGATAGCCGCCATTGACGCAATGCATCATGGGAAGTGTAGTCACAAAATACGAACAATGACGTGCTCATTTTCAAACCTAATTCAATCATTCCACAATCAAAACATTGCACTTTTTTCAATGTGCAAATAATTCAAATTTTCCCTAAATTTCCCAATGTACGTAGCACTTCTTCTCTGTTAAAAATTGGAAAAAATTTTACTACGTTCACATCTCTCGACCAATTCAAACCATTCAAAAAGTCAAAATGCTCCATGCTAATATGAATTGCTAGCATGCAAATGTTAGCATGCTTGCTTTGGGCTGTTTTACGATTTGGTGCATTTGCAAACAGCTCAAATGATGTACAAAGCAAACTATAACCTGCTACCCAAGAATGTACAACAATTCTTCTCAACTAGAGAGGACACATATAACCTTAGAGGAAAATCTAACTTAAAACATTTGTATGCTCGCACAACATTTCAGACCATTAATATATCCGTATGTGGAATTAAATGATGGAATGGGTTAAGTAAAGAAATCAAAACATTAACTGATATGATCATCTAGTTCAAGAGGCTGTTCAAACTACAAGTGTTCACAAAGTACAGAGAAGATGAATTAAACGTCATGGATTTATTGAACATGAAATGTTATCCATCTCATCAAGTGAGTCATAACTGATTTAACTACTTAGGAAAATAACTTGTATTAACAACACATTAAATTGAGTACACATTTAGAACAGGGGGAGGATTAAAGAAGCCTTGCTTCTTCCTACTCCTTTTTGGACATGTAAAGAAAATATTAAAAATTTCTGTACCAACCAACATGTTTTGTTACTTGACTCTGTCTTGCTAGCACGCTAATTTTAACATGCTAAATTTTGATATAGTTTTACAGGTGAAACACCTCGGAGTCAAATATTTTACTACCTCATGCAGGCTAACTGTTAGCATGGAACTTTGCGGGTCATTTTTAGAGTCAAATATTTTGTTAGTTTATGCATGCTAACTATTAGCATACTAATGTTAGCCTCTTTTTCTGCTCGTTTTATAGGTATTCAATAGGAAATGGTTAGGTGTGTGAATCTTTGGGCAGCTAAAGATTCAATCCATTTCTTGGGGCGGTGATTCAATTCAGAATCGATTCCAAATTCAACACGATTGTTATTTGATATTATGATTACAACGAAACTTTTGAAAAAAACAGGTTACAGGTTAGAAAAGCTCCCTTTGGTTGCGTGGGGATGGCCTAAAACAAGGTTACCCATAATTGGGTTAAAAACAATTTGGCCGGCGGCCGGACTGTGTCTATACGTATGTATATATATATTTATATACTTGAGTTTTTGGTTTAACCGTTATACTGTGCTAAATACCAGCGTAGAGCGAAATGTACCTTAAGTCAGGAAAAAACACAGAGACTGTATCATCCTTACAAGCCTGTTTCGCTGTTTCAGGGGATAAAATCAGGGAAACCTGCAAAACAGGCTTGAAGGGATAATATAGCCTCTGTGTTTTTTCCTGACCTAACGTGTGTGTGTATATATATATATATATATATATATATATATATATATATATATATAGGTATATATATATATATATATAGATATATATATATATATATATATATATATATATATATATATATATATATATAGATAGATAGATATATACATATATATATATTCCTTGTGTACTAATTGACTGAAATAGTGCGCACTTCGTAATTTATATGACAATATGATTTGCCTGAGTGGCTAGGAGTCACCGAGAGTAACAAGCAGTAGAAAATGGATTAGAAAGGATGGATTAAAAAAAAAATATATATATATATATATATATATATATATGGCAGCACGGTGTTACAAAGGTCCTAAGATGTCCTGGGTTCAATCCTGGGCTCGGGATCTTTCTGTGTGGAGTTTGCATGTTCTCCCCGTGACTGCGTGGGTTCCCTCCGGGTACTCCGGCTTCCCCCCACCGCCAAAAACATGCACCTTGGGATAGGTTGATTGGCAACACTAAATTGGCCTTAGTGTGTGAATGTGAGTGTGAATGGTTTCTGTCTATCTGTGTTGCCCCTTTTATGAGGTGTTGACTTGTCCAGGGTGTACTCCGCCTTCCACCTGAATGCAGCTAAGATAGGCTCCAGCGACCCCCCGCGACCCTGAATGGGACAAGCGGTAGAAAATCGTTGGATGGATGGATGTTTCCTGCAAGCTGGATTTTGGACACTGGTGGGTCTTAGTTTGGGGACCCCTGGCCTAAAAGATTGATTCTTAAAAGAAAAAAAAGCTATATTTAGAAAATTATTAATCGATTTAGAATCGGGATGAATAAGAATTGTGACTTAGATAGGAGCCCTGCGATGAGGTGGCGACTGGTCCAGGGTGTACCCCGCCTTCCACCTGATTGTAGCTGAGATAGGCGCCAGCGCCCCCCACCACCCCAAAAGGAAATAAGTGGTAGAAAATGGATGGATGGATGGATGGATGCATTTAGATAGGAATCAATTTTTTTTTTCTAGCCCTAAAAATTGAGATTTCCTCCGTTTTTATCAGCAGGTGACAATCACATTCGAGTGGTTAGTTGGTCCATCATCCAGTTTTGCAGAAACGCCGTCTGCAGGCTAACCCAGTGAGCCTAACGTCTGCCATATTGCTGTTAAAAATCCAGTGGGATAGCAACCCAAATCCCCAAAGAGATAGAAGAAGAAGAAAAAATCCATCCCCCATTCCTCACCTGTCTTCTCTGGAGACGAGCTTATCTAAATAGAATTGATCTGCCCTACACATTGTTCATCACACGCAGCCACACTTTTAAGCAGAGAGGAGAGGGAAGGAAGATTAGAAGTATTTGAATTGTCCAATGGAGGGCATGGTACTGGAAATTAATCATATGGATTCATAAATGGCTGATTAATGACTTTATATGAACATGTGTTAGTCACATGCTCCCTTACTGTGCTTTGTTCTTCTTTTTATTGCATTTCCACTCATGCTGAAGGAAGAGGACAGCAACAAGAGCCAAACAGATGACGTGTTCCACAACATTTTCCTTTATTAGATGCAGCAGCTGTGAGTATATTGTGTTTGTGTGTGTGTTTGTTTGTGTGTGTGTGTGTGTGTGTGTGCGTGTGTGTGTGTGTGTGTGTGTGTGTGTGTGTGTGTGTGTGTGTGCATGTGTGCGTGCGTGTGTGTGTGTGTCTGTTTACGCTCCTTATTAGTTGGCTTTATCCCAAATACGGTCCTCTGTGCTTCTAGCCAAATATTTCTTCTGCACTGTCGGAAATTCAAACTTAAAAAAATGCCAAATTAACAGTAATGTGGTTGCAAAAATTCATCTCTACGATTATTTTGGACTATTTTTTTTTTCTTACCATTATTTATATAAGCGCTGCAAATAAAACCAAACGTTAAAAATGTATTGTTTTTTGTTTAACATGTGATGCAATTTAAAAAAATGTTTTATTTAAAAATGTCTTTTTTACAAAGTCCCTTGTTTACATCTAATATCTTTTAAATGTGGAGCCCAACTAATTCAGTAAAATGTGTGCTATTGTTTAAATATTATGATAATAGTTGTTATTATTACTAATTGAATGTATTATTTTGAGGTGGCGACTTGTCAAGGGTGTACCCTGCCTTCCGCCCGAACGCGTACTACAATGTCATAATAAATTTCACCAAAAAAATGGATGCCGGTGTGGTATTTAAAGGCCTACTGAAACCCACTACTACCGACCACACAGTCAGATAGTTTATATACCAATGATGAAATATTAACATTGCAACACATGCCAATACGGCCGGTTTAGTTTACTAAATTGCAATTTTAAATTTCCCGCAGAGTTTCTTGTTAAAAACGTCGCGAACTGTCAGGAAATATTAGCGCAGCACTATATGCGGCTAAACGTCGTCTCTTTTCATCGCGCAATTACGTAAACAGTATTCTGGACATCTGTGTTGCTGAATCTTTTGCAATTTGTTCAATTAATAATGGAGAAGTCAAAGTAGAAAGATGGAGGTGGGAAGCTTTAGCATTTAGCCACACAAACACACGGTGATTCTGTTACGATCCACTTCATGGATCGTTTGTTGTTTACTTTTCTGTATGTTTGATCACGTTTTGGACTCTGCCGTTTCCCTGGGTTGAACACTTCCTAGTTTATACTCGTCACCATGGCAACTTAATTGTTTCACCTGCACTGGCGCCTGGCGCACACCGGTAGTTAATTATTGTGTTGTATTTAAGACCGCCTGCTACCTCAGTTCCTCCTGGACGTTTTGCTTGCTTAAGGCAACTGTTACGTTGTATATTCTCTTTGCCCTTTTGTTTGTTTCCACGCTAAGTTTAGATTAGCCTCCGCGCGCTCGGCTCGCGCTACTTCAAACTCTGAACTCTGCCTCTTGCTAATAGTAGCATTTAGCTTCCTGTGCTAAGGCACACCTTTGTTTTGCTCTTTTGTCAAGTTTTAATTTGGTTATTTATAATAAAATCTGCTCCTACCTTCATTCCTGCCTGCTCCAGTCCTTTGGTATCGAGAGGTGGCACTCCTCGCGCATCCAAGATGCGACCTCACCGTAACAGATTCCTTGTTTAAAATTCCCAGAGGTGAAGCTTTACTATGGATCAGAACGGTCAATTGAACATGGTTCCCGACCACTTGTCAACCGGCAGGGGATATCTGTGGAGTTTGCGCCGTCCTTGTATCTGCCGTCGACTTCCCTTAGACACTGGCTTCAAGACACCCGTGGACACATCCTCCGACTATCAGGTACTATTTAATCTTACTAAAACACTAGCAACACAATAGAAAGATAAGGGATGTCCAAGAATTATCCTAGTAAATGTGTCTAAAAACATCTGAATCAGTCCCAATGCAATCGCCTTTTTTAAAAAAAACTTTATAATATTTTTTTTTTTTCTAGTCCTTCGCTATCAATTTCATCATCAGAGAAACTTTCATCCTCGCTCAAATTAATGGGGAAATTGTCGTTTTCTCGGTCCGAATAGCTGTTGCTGCTGGAAGCTCCCATTATAAACAATGTGAGGAAGTGAGGAGCCCTCACCCTTGTGACGTCATCGTCTGCGACTTCCGGTAAAGACAGGGCTTTTCTATCAGCACCAGAAGTTGCAAACTTTTTCGTCGATGTTCTCTACTAAATCCTTTCAGCAAAAATATGGCAATATCGCGAAATGGTCAAGTATGACACATAGAATGGACCTGCTATCCCCGTTTAAATAAGAAAATCTCATTAAGAGAGATTTTAATCTCTTTAAGAGATTAAAATAGCTGTATATTTTCTTAAAACCCCTTGTCCAATAAAATGCAAATACAATGTTACATAATTTGACCCAGATTTATGTATTATTATGCTTTTTGCCGTTTGGCTCTGCAGTCTTATCACTTTGCAGGACCCTCATGAGCGAGGATTCTGTGTCGCTTTTGGCTGGCTGGTCAAAGATGGCTGGGTGGCATCTACTCAGACGGATGGACTGCCCTGCGTGGCAAACACGTGATAAACATGCAATGTTTAAACTCATGAAAAATGCATTTGGCCTACGTCCTCTATGTTTCCTCACACAGGTGGGAGGCACGGGTGTGTGATATAAGGCCGCGTTTATTGTTACGAGTAACGCTGATACGTTTCTTTAGGATCTGCTTGTATTTACATAATTCGCACTAAGACAGGCTGCCAGGGAGCCAGGCGCAGTATTTTAGGGTCTGCCAAGGCCCACAATCAGCTATGTACTGACTGCTTGCTGATAACACGCTGTCATATTTGGGTCACTGGAACTAGCCAGTAAATTAGAAGCTATGCTGCTGAATTTATGACAGAAACTGTGACTTCTCCACTAAGGATGCCCAGTGGGGCGCACTGTGGTGGTCAGATTCAATAAAAGAGACACATTTAAGCCTCTTGAAAAGAACCATATTTAGTTGACGTCTGCGCTAGGAATCAAACGCTGGTTACAAGAATGGGAATCTTGTAGGAAACTGCGCAACCAGCAACACTCGTATGGCTTGTACGTGCACCTTTTCACCTGTTGCCCCCCACTTTGTCCAAATCTCCCCAAACAATTCCAAGTCGTTTGTACCGTAAAAATGTTTTTTAGTGATTTATAGTCATGTCACTCATGTCAAAATCTCCCCAAACTTGTTCTGATTGTTTGTGCTGCAAACTTTTTTTGGTAACTATTATAGTTTTTTGTCATGCCTGGTAATCAGTTTTATGTTTGATCATGTTTATGTTTTGTTTTTGGACTCTCGTTTCCCGTTTTGCACTTCCTGGTTTTGTTTGTCTCCATAGTTACGCATTAGTTTCCACCTGGTCTCCAAGTCACGCCCGTGCCCTCAGTCCCGCACCTGTTTCTTATCATCATAGTCACTATTTAAATAATTTGTTTTCTGTTCATCGGCCTGGGAACTTTGCTTGCAAACCACTTGCTACTGCTTGCCTACTTGCTACTTACCTCAAGACCACGCACCTACCTTTCCTTGCCATGTTGATGATTGTTTTGACCACGCCATGTAAGATTTTGTTTCGTTTGTATCTAGCCATGCGATCGTGCGTTTTAGTTTTTAGTTCATTGTTATTCATGCCATCGAGCAAGTGTTTTTGTTTCCTGTTTGTGTTTCATAGCCTAGTATTGTACTTCCTTGTGAGCGCCCTTTGTTTTGCCTTTTTTTGTATTTAGTGTGTAGATAAATGTAATCATGTACTCACATCCACGCCTGACTCGTTCCAAATCCTCTCTGCATCGTAGAAGCAACCAAAATCCATGTCCTGGCTTGGCAGTTTTTAAGGTAATATTTTATGGTTTTTATGTTAAAATGTGTAATCAATGTGTTATAAATCTAGACCCCACCCTCACTAATGGTAAATGGTAAATGGGTTCTACCTTTTTTTTAAGGAACTCAAACCGCTTTGACACTATTTCCACGTTCGCCCAACCATTCACTATGTCAAGATCTTCCCAAACTTGTTCTGTCTTTGTGCTGCAAAAATATTTGGTCTAACTATTGTAGTTTTTACAAAACCAAAAACCAGTGAAGTTGGCACTTTGCGTAATTCGTGGATAAAAACAGAATACAATGATTTTCAAATCCCTTTAAACTTATATTCAATTGAATAGATTGCAGAGACAAGATATTTAATGTTCGAACTGCTAAACTTTTTTATTTTTTTTCAAATAATCATTAACTTAGAAATTGATGGCAGAAACACATTGCAAAAAAGTTGGCACAGGGGCATTTTTACCAGTGTGTTACTTGGCCTTTCCTTTTAACAACACTCTGTTAACATTTTGTAAGCTTTTCAGGTGGAATTCTTCCCCATTCTTGCTTGATGTACAGCTTAAGTTGTTCAAAAGTCCGGGATCTCCGTTGTGGTATTTTAGGCTTCATATTGCGCCACACATTTTCAATGGGATACAGGTCTGGATTACAGGCAGGCCAGTCTAGTACCCGCACTCTTTTACTATGAAGCCACACTGTTGTAACACGTGGCTTGGCACTGTCTTGCTGAAATAAGCACGGGTGTCCTTGATAACGTTGCTTGGATGGCAACAAATGTTTCTCAAAAGCCTGTATGTACCTTTCAGCATTAACAGTTTAATTTTTAATTTTAATTTTAAATTTTAATTTTTAATTTTAATTAATTAACAGTTAATAATTAACGCTCCAGACTGCAATTGATAGCTGTGGTCTCACACAAATAATAAATGAACCCACGCATCGCAACGGTAATACGATAGACCTAGTGCTTGTCAGGGGCATCACCGTTTCCAAAGTTACGATACTCCCGTATACTAAAGTATTGTCCGATCATTACCTTATAAAATTCGAGGTTCAGACGCATGTTCGTCAAACTAATAATAATAATACCTGCTATAGCAGCCGCAACATTAATACAGCCACAACGACAACTCTTGCTGACCTACTGCCCTCGGTAATGGCACCATTCCCAAAGTATGTGGGCTCTATTAATAACCTCACTAACAACTTTAACGACGCCCTGCGCGAAACCATTGATAACATAGCACCGCTAAAGTTAAAAAAGGCTCCAAAAAAGCGCACCCCGTGGTTTACAGAAGAAACTAGAGCTCAGAAATTATTATGTAGAAAGCTGGAACGCAAATGGCGCACGACTAAACTTGAGGTGCACCATCAAGCATGGAGTGATGGTTTAATAACTTATAAACGCATGCTTACCTTAGCTAAAGCTAAATATTACTCAAATCTCATCCACCGTAATAAAAACGATCCTAAATTTTTGTTTAGTACGGTAGCATCGCTAACCCAACAAGGGACTCCTTCCAGTAGCTCAACCCACTCAGCTGATGACTTTATGCAATTCTTTAGTAAGAAAATTGAAGTCATTAGAAAGGAGATTAAAGACAATGCGTCCCAGCTACAACGGGGTTCTATTAACACTGATACGATGGTATATGGGGCGGATACTGCCCTCCAAAATAGTTTCTCTCGTTTTGAGGAAATAACATTAGAGGAATTGTTACAACGTGTAAATGGAATAAAACAGACAACATGTTTACTTGACCCTCTTCCTGGGAAACTGATCAAGGAGCTTTTTGTATTATTAGGTCCATCAGTGCTAAATATTATAAACTTATCACTCTCCTCGGGCACTGTTCCCCTAGCATTCAAAAAAGCGGTTATTCATCCTCTTCTTAAAAGACCTAACCTCGATCCTGACCTCATGGTAAATTACCGACCGGTGTCTCACCTTCCCTTTATTTCAAAAATCCTTGAAAAAATTGTTGCGGAGCAGTTAAATGAACACTTGGCGTCTAACAATCTATGGGAAACCTTTCAATCCGGTTTCAGGGCAAATCACTCCACGGAGACAGCCCTCGCAAAAATGACTAATGATCTATTGCTAACGATGGATTCTGATGCGTCATCTATGTTGCTGCTCCTCGATCTTAGCGCTGCTTTCGATACCGTCGATCATAATATTTTATTAGAACGTATCAAAACACGAATTGGTATGTCAGACTTAGCCCTGTCTTGGTTTAACTCTTATCTTACTGATAGGATGCAGTGTGTCTCCCATAACAATGTGACCTCGGACTACGTTAAGGTAACGTGTGGAGTTCCCCAGGGTTCGGTCCTTGGCCCTGCACTCTTCAGCATCTACATGCTGCCGCTAGGTGACATCATACGCAAATACGGTATTAGCTTTCACTGTTATGCTGATGACACCCAACTCTACATGCCCCTAAAGCTGACCAACACGCCGGATTGTAGTCAGCTGGAGGCGTGTCTTAATGAAATTAAACAATGGATGTCCGCTAACTTTTTGCAACTCAACGCCAAAAAAACGGAAATGCTGATTATCGGTCCTGCTAGACACCGAACTCTATTTAATAATACAACTCTAACATTTGACAACCAAACAATTAAACAAGGCGATACGGTAAAGAATCTGGGTATTATCTTCGACCCAACTCTCTCCTTTGAGGCACACATTAAAAGCGTTACTAAAACGGCCTTCTTTCATCTCCGTAACATCGCTAAAATTCGCTCCATTCTGTCCACTAAAGACGCTGAGATCATTATCCATGCGTTTGTTACGTCTCGCCTCGACTACTGTAACGTATTATTTTCGGGTCTCCCCATGTCTAGCATTAAAAGATTACAGTTGGTACAAAATGCGGCTGCTAGACTTTTGACAAGAACAAGAAAGTTTGATCACATTACGCCTGTACTGGCTCACCTGCACTGGCTTCCTGTGCACTTAAGATGTGACTTTAAGGTTTTACTACTTACGTATAAAATACTACACGGTCTAGCTCCATCTTATCTTGCCGATTGTATTGTACCATATGTCCCGGCAAGAAATCTGCGTTCAAAGGACTCCGGCTTATTAGTGATTCCCAAAGCCCAAAAAAAGTCTGCGGGCTATAGAGCATTTTCCGTTCGGGCTCCAGTACTCTGGAATGCCCTCCCGGTAACAGTTCGCGATGCCACCTCAGTAGAAGCATTTAAGTCTCACCTTAAAACTCATTTGTATACTCTAGCCTTTAAATAGACTCCCTTTTTAGACCAGTTGATCTGCCGTTTCTTTTCTTTTTCTTCTATGTCCCTCTGTGTATCGGCTGGGGACATCTCTGTGCTGCTGGTCCGCTACCCTTGGGATGGTTTCCTGCTGGCTCCGCTGTGAACGGGACCCTCGCTGCTGTGTTTGGACTGGACTCTCGCGACTGTGTTGTATCCATTGTGGATTGAACTTTCACAGTATCATGTTAGACCTGCTCGACATCCATTGCTTTCCTCCTCTCTAAGGTTCTCATAGTCATCATTGTCACCGACGTCCCACTGGGTCATTATTGTCACCAATGTCCCACTGGGTGTGAGTTTTCCTTGCCCTTATGTGGGCCTACCGAGGATGTCGTGGTGGTTTGTGCAGCCCTTTGAGACACTAGTGATTTAGGGCTATATAAGTAAACATTGATTGATTGATTGAACAGTGCCTTCACAGATGTCTAAGTTACCCATCCCTTGGGCACTAATACACCCCCATACCATCACAGATGCTGGCTTTTCAACTTTGCGCCTATAAAAATCCGGATGGTTATTTTCCTCTTTGTTCCTGAGGAGACGACATCCACAGTTTCCAAAAACAATTTGAAATGTGGACTCGTCAGACCACAAAACACTTTTCCACTTTGCATCAGTCCATGTCAGATGAGCTCGGGCCCAGCGAAGCCGGCGGCGTTTTTGGGTGTTGTTGATAAATGGCTTTGGCTTTGCATAGTAGAGTTTTGACTTGCACTTACATTTGTAGCGACAATCTGTAGTGATAGTGGTTTTCTGAAGTTTTCTTGAGCCCATATGGTGATATCCTTTACACACTGATGTTGGTTTTTGATGCAGTACCGCCTGAAGGATCGAAGGTCACGGGCATGCTTAAGTGTAGTGATTTCTCCAGATACTCTGAACCTTTTGATGATATTACGGACCGTAGATGGTGAAATCCCTAAATTCCTTGCAATAGCTGGTTGAGAAATGTTGTTTTTAAACAATTTGCTCACGCCCCATCCTTGTTTGTGTATGACTGAGCATTTCATGGAAGCTGATTTTGTACCCAATCATGACACCCACCTGTTCCCAATATGTGTTTGATGAGCATTCCTCAACTTTCTCAGTCCTTTTTGCCACTTGTGCCAACTTTTTTGAAAGGCATCAAATTCCAAATGAGCTAATATTTGCGAAAAATTACAGAGTTTTCCAGTTCGAACGTTAAATATCTTGTCTTTGCAGTCTATTCAATTGAATATAAGGTGAAAAGGATTTGCAAATCATTTTATTCTGTTTTTATTTACCATTTACACAACGTATCAACTTCACCGGTTTTGGGTTTTGTAAGTCATGGTTTAAGAACATTTTATGGAGCTGTTTTGAATCATAAGACTTTAATAACATAACAACTATAATCGAAAAAAAATGCAGCACTACGGATTGGTTTGTGGTGATTTGGACAAGGTGGGTGCCAACTTCACGCACACCTGTGTGAAGTTGGTATCATGGATACTGTTTATTGTTAGTCGACTTTGACATTTAATCATTTGATGCTCGCTGAACTGAGCGCGTGTGAGTTGTTCCGCATTAAAGGGGAACATTATCACAATTTCAGAAGGGTTAAAACCAATAAAAATCAGTTCCCAGTGGCTTATTTTATTTTTCAAAGTTTTTTTCAAAATTTTACCCATCACGCAATATCCCGAAAAACGGCTTTAAAGTGCCTGACCTTAACCATCGTTATATACACCCGTCCATTTTCCAGGGACGTCACAGCGTGACATCACCACAAACAAAGATGGCGGATAGCACAGAAAGGTATAGCATAGTAGTTTGGATTCAGACTCGGATTTCAGCGGCGCAAGCGATTCAACAGACTACGCATGTTTTGAAACGGATGGTTGGAGTGTGGAGGCAGATAGCGAAAACGAAATTGAAGAAGAAACTGAAGCTATTGAGCCATATCACGACAGACAGCAGAACGGGAGGAAGCAAGGACGAATTTGGCGATCGACTTCTGACCAACGATTGGTATGTGTTTGTTTGGCATTAAATGTGTACCTATAATGAAAATTACAGACTTCTGTCATCATTTTAAGTGGGAGAACTTGCACAATCGGTGGCTGACTAAATACTTTTTTGCCCCACTGTGTATATACATATATGTGTGTGTGTGTGTGTGTGTGTATGTGTGTGTGTGTGTGTGCGTGCGTGCGTGTGTGTGTGTGTATATAAATTTATTTACATACATTTTCATCATAAATAATATTGAATTTAATCATTTTAATAAGTGTAACAGTAATTATTGTGTATTTAATAAATATTTTTTTATTATTCTTTCAAATAATTAGAAAAAAATATTTTTAACACACACCCATCCATTTGTTATTGTTAAATACTTTTTATAATTACTAGAAAATCTCTAAATTAATAATTTAGTTTTTTTATTTTTATTATTATCTTTAAAATGCATGTAATAATATCCAGTGTTTACAGTCATCATGATACATCATTCATATTTTTTCTTCAAATAGTCATTATTAGAATGGTTTTAAACATGACTGTAATGACAGAGTTAATGAAACCCAATTAGACTTCATCAAAACGCCAATGAAGTGCGTGTTTAATAATAGAGAAGAGAGCTTTTTCGTTCGATACGTGGTTGAGCGTCAGATCCATGGAGTAGCTTTGCTTATGATTGTGTTTGCGCAAGCTGTTGCTTCCAAGTGGTCGCCGCATCTATAAAAGCTTTCGCCGAAGAAAAGTCAATCTGTTTAGAGCGGTGCCAAATGAGCAAACACACATTGATGGCGTTTGTCTGCGGTTGATAAAACAAAGCGGCAGATGAGACGGCCGCCAAGACGCATTCGGGTTTGAGGGTGATGTTGTTTTTGTCTCCCTATAAGTTTTCAGCAAAGAAAAACAAGAGAGAAGTTTCCTTTAAAATGTCACATTCATGGTGTTCAGTGTAGGCGATTGCTACAAAACTACAGTAATTGGTACTTACAAAGCGAAGTTGGACGTTGTGTGTGTTGTATAAAGTGCCCGTCAAATGGCAGCAGTCAGTCGACTCGCTAATTAGAATACGAAATGACCCTGAGGCTGCAGACGACACGGCATTAGCAGGTAAAAGCCACGAGAGCGCTGGGCTTTTATCTAAAAACATGAGCTCTGCGTGCTTTTCATGTGCAGCCATCTTCCCGACGTGAGTCCTGCAAATAGCAAGGAGGGCGTATATTTTCTTGTTCCTAATTATCTTCCCATCTATAGAATTTCTGGTACAAATAAAGTTGGGTGTGAATTCAACCATGACTGCCTTTAAAGGAGAACATTATCACCAGACCTAGGTAAGCGTCAATATATACCTTGATGTTGCAGAAAAAAGACCATATGTTTTTTTAACCGATTTCCGAACTCTAAGAGGGTGAATTTGGCGATTGAAACGCCTTTCAATTGTTCGCTGTCGGAGCAATGACCTTTCACCGTGACGTCACAACAGGAAGCAATCAGCCATTTTCTCAAACATATTACACACACAAGTCAAATCAGCTCTGTTATTTTCCGTTTTTTCAACTGTTTTCCGTACTTTGGAGACATTATGCCTCGTCGGTGTGTTGTCGGAGGGTGTAACAACACGAACAGTGACGGATTCAAGTTGACTTACATGGAGTGTGCTAATCAGATATATCAATGGTCACGGCATGCTAATCGATGCTAACATGCTATTTAGGCTAGCTGTATGTACATATTGCATCATTATGCCTGATTTGTAGCTATATTTGCATCCAGGCTTTCCCTCCACCCACATTTAATGCCAAACAAACACATACCAATCGACGGATTCAAGTTGCACCTGTGGTCAAAAGATGCGAAAGTCCCTCGCACACTTTACTGACGATAGCGATGCTACGACAGAGATGCATTTCCAACGATAAAGTCAACGAAATCCCAAAGGTGAGTTTTGTTGATGTTATTGACTTATGTGCTAATCAGACATAATTGTTCACAGCATGACTGCCAGCTAATCGATGCTAACATGCTATTTAGGCTAGCTGTATGTACATATTGCATCATTATGCCTCATTTGTAGCTATATTTGCATCCAGCGACGAGTTGAATTTATACCAAAAAGTTCTATTTTGGTTTCATCTGACCACATGACATTCTCCCAATCCTCTGCTGTATCATCCATGTATCCATTTTGGTATAAACTCAACTCGTCGTGTTTGGAGGAAGAAGAATACTGAGTTGCATCCCAAGAACACCATACCTACTGTGAAGCATGTAGGTGGAAACATCATGCTTTGGGGCTGTTCTTCTGCTAAGGGGACAGAAAGATTGATCTGTGTTAAGGAAAGATTGAATGGGGCCATGTATCGTGAGATTTTGAGCCAAAACCTCCTTCCATCAGTGAGAGCTTTGAATGGTTGACCAAATACTTATTTTCCACCATAATTTACAAATAAATTATTTAAAATTCCTACAATGTGATATCCTGGATTTTTATTTCACATTCTGTCTCTCACAGTTGAAGTGTACCTATAATGAAAATTACAGACTTCTGTCATCATTTTAAGTGGGAGAACTTGCTCAATCGGTGGCTGACTAAATACTTTTTTGCCCCACTGTATATATATATATATATATATATATATATATATATATATATATATATATATATATATATATATATATATATATATATATATATATATATATATATATATATATATATATATCCATCCATCCATTTTCTACCGCTTATTCCCTTTCGGGGTCGCGGGGGGCGCTGGCGCCTATCTCAGCTACAATCGGGCGGAAGGCAGGGTACACCCTGGACAAGTCGCCACCTCATCGCAGGGCCAACACAGATAGACAGACAACATTCACACTCACATTCACACACTAGGGCCAATTTGGCAATATATATATATATATCTATATATATATATATATATATATATAGATATATATATATATATATATAGATGTTATTCACAATGATTATCAGAAATATTCGCTTATTCATGTGCTTTATATATTACACCAACGCTTCTGACTGCATAGATCACAATAAACTATGGCTTTCACTAAGATGTACAGGAATATCAGAACATTTAATATTACTAGTGAAAATTCTGTATCAAAAATAGCAGTAATAACAACTGAACATGGTAACACCGAATGGTTCCTGATAGGCAAAGGTTTAAGCAAGGATGTATACTATCACCCCTTCTATTAAACCTATATGCAGAAGATATAATGAGGAAAGCTCCAGATGAGTGTAAGGCAATCGGAGTCACAATAGGGGGGTTGAATATCAATAATCTAATATACGCAGATGACACCAGCCTACTGGGTGAATCCTGTAGTGATCTAGAAATATTGGCTCAAGTTAAGAAAGAAAGTGCTAAAGTGGGCTTATACTTAAATATGAAAAATACCAAGATAATGACAACAGAAATCATCAGAGAGTTCAAGTTGGATCAAGAAAACATGAAAGTCGTGCTTTGGTTCTGCTTCCTATAGGCAGTGAAATATATGAAGACAGTGGGTGTTCAAAGGAAATCCAAAGAAGAATAACAATGGCCAGAGCCTCACTGATTAAACTGAATAATATGCTCAAGAGCAACCACATTCTTCTAAGCACCAAGAGCACAATGATAGAGACGATAATAATCCCAATAGCAATGTATGGATGTGAAAGCTGGACACTAAAAAAACAAGACTCACGAAAAAATACTTGCCTTTGAGTTATAGTGTTGGCGCAGAGTCTTAACAATTTTGGTGGACAAATCAAATCTCAAATAAAGAAGTGGTAGAGCAAAATTAAACCAAGCATTTCATTATTAGACAGGATTATTAAACAAAAGCTAGGTTACTTTGGATCATATCATGAGAAGAAACAACAAATTAGGTAAAGACGTCATGCTTGGAAAATTTGAGGAGAGCCGTCGAAAAGGACGACAAAGGCAAAGGTGGATGGAAGGAATCATAAAAACAACAGGAATGACATTGGCTGAACTAAGAGATAGAGTGGTGGAAAGAGCAGAGTGGAGAAGACAGGGGCATGATAGCATCCAAGGTCGACATCGACGAGACTGAACCTAAGAAGAAGATCATAAATATTAATACATGTAATATTGCAATATTGGTGTGTAATTCATTGTTTACATCCACTTATCTGATGCAATGTGAAACCCCGCTAACCCAATTAAATGTCAATAAAGATATATAATTGTGTAAAATATGTACAGTAGTAATGATAATATGTTTTAAATATCCATTCATCCATCCATTTTCTACCTCTTGTGTCAGGCTTGTCACTGACAGTTTGGTTATGTTTGGGTTTTCCTCTCTTTTTGCATTTATTTCCTGTCAGCGCTTTTATTTTGGTTCCATTTCCTCCATGTCTCCCTGAGTGCTCGTTTCCCTCACCTGTCCCTGATTGGCAGACTGGCACACCTGGTTGCAATTACCAATCAGGCTACTATTTATGCCAGCCTCGCACTCCAGTCAGGGCTCAATGTTTGTATATTGTATCCTGTTGCCTGTTTCCTGTAACCTGTTATCCTGGTTCCTGTTTTCCCTGCATGTGCACTTACGAGTTGCACTATTTGTTTTTTGACACTAAAGTCATGTTTTCCTGTGCTACGCCTGCCATCTCTGCATCTTGGGGTTCAAAATCGACAGCAGTCTCTGACAGCTTGTCCCTTTTGGGTTCACGGGGGGTGCGGGAGCCTATACCAGCTGCAGTCCAGCGCAAGGCGAGGTACACCCTGGACAAGTCGCCACCTTATTAAAACAAATATAATTGATGGATTAATATCATATAATTAATAATGATATACAATTTTTATATACAGAATTTTAAAACACTGAATTTTTTTTTCAATGACATTTTCGGCATAATTCGACCTAAAAAATTCAGTTTACAAAATTCAAATGCAAAAAATTCAGTTACATAATTTCAGTGTGGAAAATAAGCTTTCGTAATAAAGACAAATTAAAGGCCTACTGAAATGAGATTTTCTTATTTAAACGGGGATAGCAGGTCCATTCTATGTGTCATACTTGATCATTTCGCGATATTGCCATATTTTTGCTGAAAAGATTTAGTAGAGAACATCGCCGATAAAGTTTGCAACTTTTGGTGCTGATAAAAAAGCCTCGCCTTTACCGTAAGTCGCAGACGATGACGTCACAAGGGTGAGGGCTTCTCACGTCCTCACATTGTTTATAATGGGAGCCTCCAGCAGCAAGAGCTATTCGGACCAAGAAAACGACAATTTCCCCATTAATTTGAGCTAGGATGAAAGATTTGTGGATGATGATATTGATAGCGAAGGACTAGAAAAAAAAAGGCGATTGCATTGGAACGGATTCAGATGTTTTTAGACACATTTACTAGAATAATTCTGGGAAATCCCTTATCTTTCTATTTTTTTGCTAGTGTTTTAGTGAGATTAAATAGTACCTGATAGTCGGAGGAGTGTGTCCGCGGGTGTCTTGAGGCCAGTGTCTGAGGGAAGTCGACGGCCTGTACAAGGACGGTGCAAACTCCACAGGTCTCCGGTGGGAGGCAACTTTTTAACACAATTTTCTCACCGAAACCTGCCGGTTGACAAGTGGTCGGGATCCATGTTCGCTTGACCGCTCTGATCCATAGTAAAGCTTCATCTCCGGGAATTTTAAACAAGGAATCCCCTTGTGTTTGTGTGGCTAAAGGCTAGAGCTTCCCAACTCCATTTTTCTACTTTGACTTCTCCATTATTAATTGAACAAATTGCAAAAGATTCAGCAACACAGATATCCAGAATACTGTTTAATTGCGCAATGAAAAGAGACTACTTTAAGCCGCAAATAGTGCTGCGCTAATATTTCCTGACAGTCGGTGACGTCACGCGCACGCGTCATCATTCCGCGACGTTTTCAACAAGAAACTCAACGGGAAATTTAAAATTGCAATTTAGTCAACTAAACCGGCCGCATTGGCATGTGTTGCAATGTTAATATTTCATCATTGATGTATAAACTATTAGACTGCGTGGTCGGTAGTACTGGGTTTCAGTAGGCCTTTAAGTTCCATACAATTAGGACACACTTGTCCCTTGTTGTCAATCAGGATGTTATATATGCCAGCCCTGTTTCTCTGGCTGGGTCATCATTATTGTTTGTGGCTACACTAGTAACACAAGTGTTTGCTTTAACGTGTCCTTCACTGCTCATTTAGAATAGAATAGAGTTTTTATTGTCATTATTGCAATGAACAGGTTCAAAGAACAACGAAATTGGAGATTTATATCTGAAACACTCAAACGCCCCGCCCTAAACTAAACAGTGTTGAGACGGTCACTAGAAAGAGCGACTACACTAACAAGCTAAAGTTAGCAAGAACAATCTTTACACCCACAACCAATTTAATCTGTTTGACTTGTTGTGAAGACATCTTGGATGTAAGATCAATGTACAAACAGGACAGCAGTCACAACTTTTTTTGCAACTTAAAGTCGTCTTAAAACTCGTCAAGCTCAGAACACCAACACATCTCTGCATAATGTACTTAAAACACTTATTGGTACACAAAATTATTAAGCTTTGACATAAAATACTGGTTAAAATTGTCCAAAGATGTATTGCACCAATAAATGTAAGGATTTTTGCATTTAACTAACAAATATTTCATTAAAATGTATGTATGACACTAAAAGCACACACTGTGGTGAAATGAGTGTAAAAAGTAAAACATTGAATGAAAAAAATTTAATGGAAAAACATAATTGTATAGTTTTTTTTTACAGTACTATTATTTACATTTGGAGTTCTTATTATTATTATTTTTGTACTTTGTGTAGTTTACGTTCTTTTTTTTTTTACTAATTTATAATCATTGCTCTTTTAAGTTATATTTAAAGTTTAGTTTTGGTGGTAGAATATATACTTGTGTTTTCAAATGAATAATTATTCATGTAATTAATTGTGATTACAATATCTTCAAAAATAATTGTAATTAATATTTTTGCCATAATTGTCCGGTCCTAACATGTAGTCTATTAGTAGTGTAGTTGACAAAGTACTGTTTTAGCCGGCCCTTTTGACATTTTGTCATAAAAATGGAAATTCATATTTTAAAAACAGTCTGTGAATTGAGCCTTTTAAGATGAAATATGGTTGGTAGACGAGCAGGCTGTTTTATTTTGAAAACAATATTTTAGATTTTGATTTGTTGTCCCAACAAGTGTCTCAATATCTCCCCAAGTCAAGTAAAAATTATTTCTTACTTGTTGAAAGTAACACTGCAGGAAGTCAAGTGAAATATAAGTATTGGAGTGTACAAGTACAGTCTGTATATCCGTTCTGCTCAGACTGATTCCAGCTATTGATTTCCCCACACGTCTGGTTTCTCTCTCTTCCCAATGATCCCGATGGGAGTTTGTTAATGATGCGTTTCAAACACAAAGGTGGCATGCTCCTTCATTTCCATGTTGCCCTTCCCACAAAAAAACCCCTCAAGGCTTAATATTCACCACAGCTGGACAAGTGTATCAGCGTCATACCACATTTTTACATGCAGCTTCAGGGAAGATGTGAGTGCTTGTGTTGTATTTCCCTTCTCGGACAAACTACTTCAACCTAAACTTGCAACCCTGACAGTTACAGTTTTTATTACCATAAACTCCCCAACGCAATTTTACACAATTATTTGTTTTTCACATTGACCTGTAAACATTTCTAAATATGTTGTTATATGAATGTCAGGCAACTAGTTGGCGATGTTGTACAGAAAAACCTTTGTATTAAATCTTGGTATTATCTGTTTACAAATGTTGGCAATATTGGGCTTGGTCGTTTAACGCTACCAACATTTTTTTTTTTTTTGTAGTATTATGGCAACAGCTGTTCTGAAGGAGGAGTAATCCTCCTTGGCAGTGGTTTAATCCTGAGATTGCAGTGCCGCATAGTGTGCCAGGCCAGTTTACAGCTCGCAATCAGGTAGGTCTGGTTCTGGGTTCAGGTGAGCCACTGTGAAAAAAGTGCAATTTAAGTTTGTTGCATTGGCCACAATCAGCGAAAATGTGTTTTAATATATCAGGTCGCTGTTAGGTTTATAGCAGAGCTACTGGACACCTGTAAATTAGTTAAAAACTATCAGATATTCTTTTTTTTCCAAGATGGCGCTGCTGTAGTGGCTGCTGTAGGCAGGAGCTCTGTGCTCTTGTGTCATCCTTTTGTGTTTCCCTCTTGTTTTCATGTCTTATTATATTTTTTTGCCTTTTGGTCCGGGACCCTTTGGGACTGTGTGACAAGGGGTGGCACTTTCGTGACCTCTGCGGTGCTTTTTTTGTGGACTTCTGGATCTACCTCCCGGGAGCCTTTTGGCTATGGAGACCAGCTGCTGGGTGTCTGCTACACCAGAGTCTGTTTGGATGTACTGGAGGAGATGCGGATGAAGGGACAGGGCTGCGGAGCTAGCACTGAGCGCTGGGACGGAGAGGCTTCGCGGTGTCTTGACTGGGTGAGCAGGTGTCGGACACCTCAGTCACCTTGGACGTATCCTCGCTCATCCATGCGGACTGGACACTGGCCGAGAGTGGAGTCGGCTGTCTTGGTTGCTTTGTTGGGTCTGCTTCTGTCTCTGACCATGCTCCCTCCTCCCCAGCGGACGATGGCGTGGAACACCGCAGAGGCCACCACAGTGGATATGTTTATTTGACTTTTTATTCATAGCTGTATGTAGAAGTGTCTGGTTGTATCTGCTGCTTTAATGTCTTTAATGTCCTCTGTGTTCTTTGATGTTTCCCTCTTACACACATGGAAGAGGGATGTGTACCATGGTTATGAGTTGTTTTTTTATTTTTTATATTTATTTGTTTTTTTCCCTTGGCCTCAGTCTGCACCTCCTCTCCAGGGCCCAGGCAAAGACCGATTTTTTAAATTTTATTTTAATCTTATATTTTTTTCTACCCCCCCCCCCTTTGTTTACCTTTATCTCATCTTTTTTGTAAGGGGCGCTGGAAGCCGGCAGACCCGTCAGCGATCCTGTTCTGTCTCCCTGTAATGTTTGTCTAAACTTGAATGGGATTGTGCTGAAAATTTTAATTTTCCTGAAGGAACTCTCCTGACGGAATAGATAAAGTACTATCTAATCTAATCTAAGATCTGCATGAAGCTATCTTGCAACTAGTCTCAGTACTCATTAAGTTAGAGTACTACTTATAGGTACAGTTGTTATGTTTCGGCACAATTTTTGCAACTCACAATTAACAGCTGTTTTTTACACGACTAAAAACATAGGTCCTGAGTTTCACAATTTTAAGGTTGCAGAACTGTGGAAGACTAGTGTCAAATAAGTCCAAAAACTCAAGGTAAAGATATAAATTTGTGGTTGGAACTTAAAAGGGAAGAGTGGGTCCCAAAAATCGCGTATTAGGACACTGTAATATAACCTTGATTCAGCAATCAAACAAATACAAAGTATATGTTAGATTTGAACCAATGGAGACCAGTTAATAATTGCCATTACTCCTACAAGACACAATATTGAGGGCGTGCCTAAAAGGTACTGCTTTTAGCATCCTCTACAACCTGTCGTCACGTCCGCTTTTCCTCCATACAAACAGCGTGCCGGCCCAGTCACGTAATATATGCGGCTTCTACACACACACAAGTGAATGCAAGGCATACTTGGTCAACAGCCATACAGGTCACACTGAGGGTGGCCGTACAAACAACTTTAACACTGTTACACCACACTGTGAACCGACACCAAACAAGAACAACAAACACATTTCGGGGGAACATCCGCACCGTAACACAACATAAACACAACAGAACAAATACCCAAAACCCTTTGCAGCATTAATTCTTCCGGGACGCTACAATGTACATCCCCGCTACCAACAAAACACGATTTTGCATGTCACTATAAAGTTATATAAGCCTTGCTTGTTCAATATTCAATGTAAAACTTGTTTGGGTCCCTATTAAAAGGTTAAGTTGTTCAACTTTGGCCCTCGGCTTTGTTCAGTTTAGAATTTTGGCCCACTATGTATTTGAGTTTGACACCTCTGCTCTAAAAGCTCTAGGGAAGCAATTGCATGAAACATCCAAAATGGCATTGCAAAATCGTAAAGCATTGGATTAGATGCTTGCAGAAAAGGGGAGAGTGTGTCATATGTTTGGAGAACAATGTAGTTATTTACCGATCAATACGGCTGAGAGAGAAACTTTCACTACTGCCATGATGAAGATGAGGTTGATAAGAGAAGAGTTCACAGAGAATGCAGGGACAGATTGAAAGTTATCTGATTGGTTAACATCCAACTTCGGTCATTAGGGTGCCAATTTGGCAAAAATAGGAATAATAATGTTTATTGTTCTGTCAACACTATTTTTGTTACTTTCACACAACACATGATTGTTCTGGCAGCGACTTTGGTGGGAGAGGCTCAGTTCACCAAAATAAATGGTGGTTGCACAGCCAGACCTGTTTCTTATTTTGGACTATCTTGATGACATGTGGAGTAACGCAGAGGACTCAGTAAGCAATAAGGTATGATCATTTTCGGGACAGAAGTCGGGAGAAATGTGCACTAGGAGGTCACCACCACCAGTCCGATTATAAGCTGAAACCTCTCCCTGAACTTCTGTTAAAGTATTACAAAGTTACCAAGCCAAGACTGTGACAGTACTGCAAAAATCATGTTATTCAGGATCCCACGACCCCAAAGGGAATAAGCGGTAGACAATGGTTGATCAGGACTTAAAGGCTTACTTAAACCCACTACTACCCACCACGCAGTCTGATAGTTTATACATCAATGATGAATTATTAACATTGCAACACACGCCAACACGGCCTTTTTAGTTTACTAAATTACAATTTTAAATTTCCCGGGAGTTTGTCTTCGAAACGTTGTGTAATGATGACGTGTACGCAAGACGTCACTGGTTTTTAGGACGTATGAGTGCTGCCCACACACACAGCTAAAAGTCGTCTGCTTTAATGGCATAATTATACAGTTTTTTGGACATCTGTGTTGCTGAATCTTTTGCAATTTGTTCAATTAATAATGGAGAAGTCACACTAGAAGGATGGATTTGGGAAGCTTTAGCCTTCAGCCACACAAACACACAGTGATTCCTTGTTTAAAATTCCTGGAGGTGAAACTTTCCTATGGATCAGAGCACGGTCAAGAAAACATGGATCCCGACCACATGTCAACCAGCAGGTTTCGGTGAGAAAATTGTGGTTAAAAAGTCAGTTCATACCGAAGAAAAGCTGAGCGTGTGCCGTCCATAGCTGCCGTCGACTCCCCTGAGACATTGGCGTCAACACACCCGTGGAGACACCCTTCCGACTATCAGGTAATATTAAACTCACTAAAACACTAGCAACACAATAGAAATATAAGGGATTTCCCAGAGTTAACCTAGTAAATGTCTCTAAAAACATCAGAATCAGTCCCAATGCAATCACGTTTTTTTTAAAACTTTTTTTTATTTATTTTTTATTTTTTTCTAGTCCGTCGCTATCAATATCCTCAAACACGAATCTTTCATCCTCGCTCAAATTAATGGGGAAATTGTCGTTTTCTCGGTCCGAATAGCACCTTTTGTTGGAGGCTCCCATTAAAAACAATGTGAATATTTGAGGAGCCATCACACGGGTGACGTCATCGTCACCCGTGTGATGGGTGACGATGACAGGGCTTTTCTCTTAGCACCGAAAGTTGCGAAATTTATCGTAGATGTTCTCTCCTAAATCCTTTCAGCAAAAATAGGGCAATATCGTGAAATGATCAAGTATGACATAACTGTGAAGAATAGCTATCCTTTACCACCCCCAACCTGAAACCCCGTTTAAATAAGAAAATCTCATTTCAGTAGGCCTTTAAGTGACCATTATTAATTACTCACTTAGTTTAGTGGTTATACTAAATCGAAGAATGCTTGGGCTAAAGGTAATTTATAAGTAATCACATTTAATTGACTTTGCAATTTTTGACAAATTTTGAATATCAGTTTTCAATTATCATTGCACATATCATTTGTTTTCAGTACCTTCCATCAAGCAGCATAATGTCACTATTTTAAGCTCGATAATATTAACCTAGCAATATTCATAGAACTAGGAAATAGGTCAAGATGTGTCCAGTGGAAAACACCTGCCGGTAGTTGCGACCAGGTCTAAGTTTGTAGGATGATGCCAGTCTGCGGACCCCAGGCGTGGAGTTGACAGCAGCGCAAAGACAACCGTAATTCCGAGGAAGGAGCTTTGACGTGTGGAGAGGACGGAGAGGCTGCCAGCACGGCCGCTCTACCAACCACGGTCCTATCACTCGGTATGATGATGTCCATAATGGTTTCCTCAGCGGGAGGTCCGTTAACTTCGGAGAGCGCATTGGGCTTCGAGTTGCGGGAGCCAGGTCTGTAGGTAATAGAAAAGTTAAGGCGTGTTAGAAACAGTGACTAACGTGCTTGGCGGAAGATTAGTCTTCAAGCAGGCCTTATAGATGCCAGGTTTTTATAATCAGTGAAGCCCAAGAATGACATGGCAGTTACCCCCAACCAGTGCCTCCACTGCTGTAGCGCGAGACCAATGGCTCGCTATTCATATTGGCAACTGTGAGGCGACGCGAGAAGAAGGCACAGGAGTGAAGCCTCTGGTCAACCGAGGAATGCTGGGAAAGAACTGCTCCTACTCCTGAATCTGATGCATCAACTTCGACAAAAAATTGGAAAGCAGGATCAACGTGCTTAAGGATTTGCGCTTTAGTGAAGAAAAGGCGGCCTCGGCTTCTGGGGACCACCGGAAAGGTAGCTTAGAGAACGTGAGACTTGTCAAGAGTTCAGCTTTGCTGCTGAAGTTGTGGATACATCAACTAAAGAAGTTAGTGAAACCAAAGAACCTTTGCAAGTGCTTTCTTGGTGTAAGATATGGCCACTCGACCACTGCCTGGTTCTTGGCAGGATCAGGTTTGAGATGGCTTCTCAATGATGAACCCCATAAACGACACAGCTTGCGAGTGAAATTTGCATCTCTCAGCTTTGACGTGTAGCCGATTCTCTAATTACCTCTAAAAGACGAGACAAATGTGGCGCACATTTTCTTTGACATTTCTGGAAAAGATAAGAAAATGTCATCAAGGTACACAAACTAGAATAATGGATCATGGCCCTGAGGACATCGTTAATTAGATTATGGAAAACTGCCGGCGCATTAGTGAAGCCTAAAGGCAAAACTAAATATTCAAAATGCCCGATAGGAGTGTTAAAAATGGTCTGGCATTCCTCCCGCTCCTTAATTCTCACCAGGTGATAAGCAATGCGTAAGTCTAATTTTATAAAAATAGCAGCAGAAGATAAATAAGTAAAGGCTGAATCCCTAAGTGGTAAAGGATAGCTATTCTTCACAGTTATGTCGTTAAGACCACGATGGTCAATACATGGCTACAAAGATTCAACTTTTTTCTGAACAAAACAAGAAAAAGGCCCCATTTAGAGAGTAATGAGAATGAGACCTGCCGCGAGAGACGAGAAAATATAATCTCTTAATACACTGTTCCGGACCTGACACATTGTAGAGTCATGCCACAGGTAACGATGCCCCAGGAGGAGTCTAATGTAACAGTCATAAGGACGATGTGGGGGAAGGGACTGAGCCTATTCCTTACTAAATACCTGTTTGAGGTCATGATATTCGGCTGGTACCCCCGAAAGATTAATGATCTCATTACCAAGGTAATACAATTCTAGGAGTTGCATAGCATTATCGGACGCATTTTCTTAAATAGAAGCGTTAACGAGCGTTTTCGGACTTTACATGCAAACTACAGCAGTGTTGGTTGAAACAAATGTCAGACTGTGTTTTCAAATGATTGTCTAGAACAGGTGTGCAGTTTCAACAAAGAACCAAAATTTCACACTTGTAGTACATTTTCGTTAAAAACTCAAGATACATTACGGTTTATTCTTCCCCTAACCATTTTCTCCATCACTACAAGCAACTGCAAACTCTTGCATCTTATCCTAAAGCATGTTCAGAAGACGCTTTGACAACATATTTGTGACATTCAAATTTGAAAGTATGAAAGTAATACAATTTCATGAGTAGCAAACCGTTATTGGACGTATTACCTTAAACAGAAACATTAAACAACCGTTTTCATTGCTTCATATATTGTAATATGTTTTCAAATATCGTTTAACAAACCAAAAAAAATGTCACACAAATCATACATTTGCATTTAAATCCCACACATTACAATTTCAATGTCCTTAGTGAGATAGCCTTTGACAACGTTTTTCTGCACTACTTAAAGCATTGGCAACAACTTCCCGCATCTTATCACAAAGTGTGTTTGGAACACAATTTGACAGTGTATTTGTGAGTAAAATAATACAAAGTAATACAATTTCACTCGTATTTGACGTTATTGGACATTATCTTAAACAATAAACATCAGTAAATAACCATTTTCTGATTACATGAAAACGGTATCTGTTGATTGCAAAAGCTTCATATTTTGTGACATAATCCATGCTCCAAAACAGCTTCATCAACAGCTCTGTTGGCACTGCAGGTCAATTCCGATTTTTTTGCCCATATTTGACCTGTAACAATTTTTTTGATGTCAATGTGAACAGTGCAATTCTGAATTGTTTAAATCATACCCAGGCCTCTTTTGTATGTGGATATAAATCAGACATGTGTCTACTGTGACTGCAGTGTGAACGCTCCAGTCTCGTTCATCCAACCAATATGTCATCAAAGAACAATAAGCGTCATAATTATTCGCCAAAATAGACGGTTGCAAAGTAGTTAACAAATAAGCAGAAAAAAGGCAAAAATAATGTTTTAGGAACTCATGTCAATGTTGCACCACTTCTACCTTCGACTGCTCGCCAACATGGTCTTCGTCGCAGAGGCAAATGTTGTAGTTACATACCGATCAATACGGCTGAAAGAAAAACTTTCTCTACTGCCATGAAGAAGATGAGGTTGATAAGAGAAAAGTTCACAAAGAATGCAGGGACAGATGGAAAGTTATCTGATCGGTCATTAGGGTGCCATTTTGGCAAAAAGAGGAATAATAATGTTTATTGTTCTGTCAACACTATGTTTGTTACTTTCACACAACAGATGATTGTGCTGGCAGCGACTTAGGTGGCAGAAGCTCAGTTCACCCAAATAAATGGTGGTTGGACAGCCAGACCTGTTTCCTATTTTGGATTATCTTGATGACATGTGGAGTAACCCAGAGGACTCAGTAATCAATATGATATGATCGTTTTCGGGACAGAAGTCGGGGCGAATGTGGATCCGGAGGTCACCACCACCAGTCCGATTATACGCTGAAACCTCTCCATGAACTTCTGTTAAAGTATTTCAATGTTACCAAGCCAAAACTATGACAGGACTGCAACAATCAAGACCTGATTAACTTGACTATAACATCATATGTGTGTACGTACACACTTAATTAGGCCTACGTTATTCAAGATTTAAATAAATTACTCACTTAGTTTAGTGGTGATACTAAATCGGAGAATCCATCCATCCATCCATTTCTACCTCTTATTCCCTTTGGGGTTGCAGGGGGCGCTGGTGCCTATCTCAGCTACAATCGAGCGGAAGGCGGGGTACACCCTGGACAAGTCGCCACCTCATCGCAGTAAATCGGAGAATACTTGGGCTAAAGGTAATTTATAAGTAATCACATTTAATCGACGTTGCAATTTTTGACTACTTTTGAACAGCAGGTTTCAATTCACATTGCACATATTTTTATTTCAGTACCTTCCATCCAGCAGCAAAATCTCATTATTTTATCCATCCATCCATTTTCTACCGCTTATTCCCTTTTTGGGGTTGCGAGGGGCGCTGGCGCCTATCCCAGCTACAAACGGGCGGAAGGCGGGTTGGGGTACACCCTGGACAAGTCGCCACCTCATTGCAGGGCCAACACAGATAGACAGACAACATTCACACTCACATTCACACACTAGGGCCAATTTAGTGTTGCCAATCAACCTATCCCCAGGTGCATGTCTTTGGAAGTGGGAGGAAGCCGGAGTACCAGGAGGGAACCCACGCATTCACGCATTGTATTTGTAATGTCAACAATTACATTAAAAAGATCCGATTCGACCAAAAAATCTGAGTTGGACATCCTACCCTGTAGTGTGAACGTAACCAAATGCCATTACTGGCAAAATATCAGTCTTTGTACACTTTCTACCCCATGTTTGTGTCCGTAAAACGTTCCCATGAATTGAAAATACATAGTATTGAGGCAAAATTTCAGCAAAAGGCAAATCTGTTCTGGGGTTAGTGTGGATCTATCCTGTAAACTAGTAGATGTTGCCTCACCGTCTCCACTACCTCCTGGGTTGGAATACAGCTGAACAGGGAGGTGATGTCCAATGATGCCGTAGTTTCATTGTTATCAAGTTTTACATTTCTGATTTTCGCGACAAAGTCAATGAAGTTTTGGACATGAGGTAGAGTTTTGCCAACCAAAGGTGGTAAGATGTTGACCACACACTTAGCAATATTGAATGTCAAACAGTTAATGTCTTTGACAATAGGTCTGAGAGGAACCCCATTTTTGGGTATTTTTGGAAGGCCATAAACACCAGGGATAATTTCTTGTGGGTATAATCTTTAATACAATGCCCGGTTGATGGCTTCTGACTTTTATAGAGTTTGCAAATATTGAATGTGTATCCTCTTGTTCTCACTTGTTGGGTCTCTTTTAAGTATGTCCTATGTGTTAGAATCATTGTGTGTGTAAGCAACTGGTTTTGGTAATCAGTTGTGTTGAGAATTACTGTGCATTGCTCCTTATCTGCTGTATCCCAGGGACTGTAGGCGGGATGATGATGAGTAACTTGCCAGTGAATCATATAAAATAAAAGTACTGCATACTAAAGAGGTCTAAAAAGAGGGATTGCATGGTTCAGATATTTAATGGCTTTTAAAAATGCATATTGAACTATACACAACTAAACCCAACCCATACCTAATGTGACGAATACGGAAGAAAAAACTGGATAGTGTAACATAGATGTAGATGTCAACAATGATACAATTATGACATTCTGAGTGCAATTCAGAAGTTATTTAATGACATTTCAACAAGCATAATCTGTATTTAGATCAAGGACTAAACTGGAAAAGGATCACCTTACAAGCATGACAGTCGCAGGACTGTTGTTTGGCTCCGACCTAATCAAAAGTGTGTGACTTCAGCTTTGATCGGAGCTCGTGGCTTTGTTTGATTTTACATCCACATCAGATTTTGGACAGTAAGCAGAGCGTGCTGCCAGCAAGGACTAAATCTTTTGATGTCATAAATTGCTTTTTCATAGCCATTGACATGGGGAGATTTAAATTTCTTATGACAGCCCACTGATGACTTCTTCGTTTTTAAATGGAGGTGAACACCAGGTGGCTGTTCTCTTTCTGGTCGAAACATTTGATCAAAAGTTGAGGAGACATATGTATTAAAAAGTGTGCTTTTGCCTATTCTACAAAACTTAGGTACTTATCACACTAATTATTGAACAGTTTTGGAAACTTGCATATCTTTTGTGAAAAGAACTTCCTCTGTTCTAAAGTATAAGTTTAAAATAAACATACCCGGTAAGCAGATTTCCAGACTCCTACTTATGTTATCAGAACCAGCATTACTGACCAGGTATGTGTAACACATATGGAATTTGACTTTGTAGACTGTGCACTTTTTCTACAATATAAACAATAAATATTAACAATAAACTAAAATTTATCAAATACTTAAACATTTTGTAAGGTCAATTGTCATGTCCTTGTGATCATGTTTTGTTTAGTTGTGTTAGATTACTTCAAGACTCCATTAGTTCCTTTTTTTTCACTCCATTGTTTTGTTCCATGCCAACCCATTAGTTTCCACCTGTCCCCATGTCACGCACCTGATTCACTTGGACTCATGCACCTGTTGCAAATCACCACGTCACTTTTTAAGCCTGGAGTTGCCGGGCAGTCAGCGTGGCGACATCACCCTCTACCACCTTCCTGACACTTCTGATTGCTCACTTCTTGCCATAGTTTCATGCTTTTCACGTCACAGTAAGTGTAGTTCCGTTTCATGTCCTTAGTCTGTTTATATGTTAGTTTTGTTCCTGCGTTAAGTTTGTTCCCCTCCTTGTGAACGCCGTGGGTTTTGTAGTACTTTTGAGTGTTAAAATAAAATATGTCATTACCTTCACGTCGTGCCCGGTCCAGTCGCTTTGCACCACGGGTGTTATGTTTAAGTAATGGAGGTGACAGCAAACGGATACCAGGTGGCAGCAGTGTACAGAGATTTAATATATATATAGTAAATATATATATATATATATATATATATATAATACCAATAATAATAATAATAATAATAATAATAGACAATACTAACAAACTATAGAATGGTGTGTGTCAAAAACCCAAGAGTGTGTATGGTGTAAGACTATGTGTGTAGATTAACTGGAGTGTGTGTTACCAAAGTGTTGACGAGAGCGAAGGAACGTCCAGGTGAACAGGCAGGTGATCCGAGATACAAGCGGAAGTCCGTGGGGCTGAGAGGGGCGTCAAGAGGTCCGAGTCCAAAGTGGGGTCAAGGATTGAGAGAGGCAGTCAGAGTCCAGAGGAAAATGCGGGGAAAAGAGAGACGCACAGCTCTCTTTCCAGGCGATGGAGGGTACTGCGGGAGCGACACAAGAAAACACACTGAGAACACGGAGAGGCAGAACACAGGGAGAGCAGGATTGTATAAAGCAGGATGATCGCTTACTGCAGGGGTCGGGAAACTTTTTGGCTGAGAGAGCCATACAAGCTAAATATTTTTAAAAGTATTGTGAGGCAGACACACTAACCCCTCTGCCACCGCGAAGCCGTCATGATCGCAATAAATCCTATTTTCAAAACTTTTTTGAGGAAAAACCACAATGGCTCGTCTTTTTTTTTTTTTTAAGTCTACAAATTTGGAGATACATGCTGATCATTGGCAAGTCATGATAAAGTTCAAGGGTTCTGAAAGCCATGTGTCCACATTTTTTTGCAAAAACTATTATCTTATTGATGTCACGACTTGGACTATGGTGAGGTTTGTTTTCCCGTTGTTGTGGAACATGCGCAGTCTACGTCTCCCTCCGCTGTTGGTCCACCCAGAGGACCCGCTGACAGCGCACTCCAGACACACCCCCGCGCTCATCAAGCGGACCACGCCCACTCTCCGCCGCAGCCGGTGGCAGTCCACGCATAACACACATTTGACTGATGACGTAAAGCTGTATAAAGGGACCAGTGGACCAAGGATCCTCGCGGGAACTTAGTTCTCGTTTGACATACAGTAAGACAGGGGTAGGGAACCTATGGCTCTAGAGCCAGATGTGGCTCTTTTGATGACTGCATCTGGCTCTCAGATAAATCTTAGCTGACATTGCTTAACACGGTAAGGAATGAATAATTCCGTTGGTAATCACAGTGTCAAAAATAACGTTCAAAATATAAAACATTTTCATGCATTTTAATCCATCTATCCGGTTTCACCGCACCTGTTCAAGAAGTCGCATTAATGGTAAGAAGTATTTTATTTATTGTTGGTTAGCTTCGGAATAACAATGTTATTAAAAAGAATAAGAGACTTATTATATACTAAAAATGTTGCTCTTACTTAAAAATGCACGCATTTAGTTGTATTCAGTCCTAAAAAAAATATTACATGGCAGTCGTGGGTTCAATCCCGGGCTCGGGATCTTTCTGTGTGGAGTTTGCATGTTCACCCTGTGACTGCGTGGGTTCCCTCCGGGTACTCCGGCTTCTTGCCACTTCCAAAGACATGCACCTGGGGATAGGTTGATTGGCAACACTAAATGGTTACTAGTGTGTGAATGTGAGTGTGGATGTTGTCTGTCTATCTGTGTTGGCCCTGCGATGAGGTGGCGACTTGTCCAGGGTGTACCCCGGCTTCCGCCCGATTGTAGCTGAGATAGGCACCAGTGCCCTTCATGACCCCAAAGGGAATAAGCGGCAGAAAATGGATGGATGCGATCATGACTTGCCAATGCAAAGCATGTATCTCCAAATTGTCAGATTTTTCGAATTTTTAATCCCCCCCCCCAAAAAAAACAAGACAAGACATTGTTTTGTTTTTTTAAAAAGAGTTTGAAAATAAATGGTTTTAGGAATCTTTTTTGCACTCATGATCTGCCAATAAAAAAAGATAGACGGATAGTGCTTTACTGATTCCTTCAGGAGAGTTCCATCAGGAAAATTGAAAGCACATGTCTGCAAATTGTCACAGCTTGTGTTTTTACAAAACAATTATCATTTGGAGATGTGTTGCTCAGGGAACACTTGTTGTGGGCGTTCAAAAAAAGTATGTTTGCAAAAGAAAGAAAAGACACCGTTGTCTTTGTAATAGTTGGCTTTGAAAAGCCTTCAACGCTATCAGACTCGCCAAATATGTATCTCTAAATTGTCTTTAAATTAGCCCTTGCTGTTTTTTCCAACAATTTGGAGATATGTGTTTTTCTTAACGTCATCATGAGAGTAAGAATAAAAAGCATGTGTTTCCAAATAGTTTGAGTTTTTATTTTTACAAACATGGTTTTGATACGTGATTTTGATGAGCCTTTAACGTGATCATGACTCACCAATGAAAAGAAAATTGTCTGACTTTTTCATTTTTAGCTCAAAACATTTTTAAAAGCCGTTTCTGGGATTTTCCCCCCCAAAAAATTAGATACAGTGTTTTAAAGGGGAACTGCACTTATTTTGGGGAAATGTACCTATCACTCACAATCCCTATGTAAGACAAGAACACATATGTTTGCATATGCATTCTAATTTGTAACATACTGCATGTACGGGGTGCAGCTAATGGGAGTACTGTATTGCGGCCATAAAGGCTTCTAAATAAAATTTCAAAAGCTGCCAACAATACTCCATTTACATGTTGTAACCTTAATATTGACCAAGTATTAGCAACATAGCGCTAAAAAAGATAAACTACTTTTAGTGGTGCTGTGATCACAGTGAGGTAACTGGCTTATGCAGCTATTGAAGCACTGAGCTGCTGCATCGCCTCTGAGTTGGTGAAAGTTAATTCTAGATCATAAATCATGCCTCTGATCTGAATAGTAGGAGGTCGTAAACATAAACCGAGAAGTTGGTCAACTTTAACGATTAACTTGTTCTCTGAGATTGCAAAAGAGACACAAAATGAGGCTTGTTTGAAGCACTTTTTTTTTTCTTACCTGATTGAGGATTACGATTAATTCTTCATCTAAACATACCATCAGTCAGTATTCCAATGAGAGCAGACATTGTCCTGTAAGTGATAGTGTTATTATGATCGTAGTTCCTATTTCTTGTTTAGTCTTAGCAATACTGCTACTTGCTGGATCTGCTTATAACTCAGCTTCTAAAACTTGTAGCTCATCTTTCTTATATTTAGACGCAAAAATATAAGATTCTGGATCATCATTATTCTCAAAGTAGTCTTTGTGTCTCTCATATAGTATGCCATGAGTAGTAGTGTTGTTGTTTAAAGAAATAGCAATTGTTGTATGCCACCATATGCTTAAAATGAGCAAAGTTTGTAAATATTACATGTTATCATGAATGTGCCTGTTACTATATTATATATAAACTTACAGCATGTTTATAAAATGTTGATAGAGGTTTTTGAATTTTTTTAGAACACTTGTTATGATCGGATGTCCGGATCATACCCATATTCTTGTTTTTGTTGCATTTTGGTATCACTCTGTTGTTTGACGTCCTTATTTCCTGTTTGCTTTGTCACCATGGTTGTTTATTAGTTCCACCTGCTACTCTCAGTTCCCGCACACATTTTACTATTGATTGCTACCTTATTTAAGCTCGCCTCTTTTCGTTGTTCTGCCTGGGATCCTAATTTGCCTTCGTGCAACAGTGACTAATTCATACGTATATTTTCGCTAGCTTACACGCTACGCCTTTGTTTATTCCTAGCTCTCATGCTAAGTGTTTTGTTTCCCCTTTTCGTGCCTTCGTGCCTAGTGTTTGTGTTTCCGTTTGTTTTCCTAGCATCCATGCTAGCGCTTTGTGTTTGCCTTTTCTATTTAGTTTGTTTCTAGCCTATTTTATTACTTTAATAAGTCCTTTATTTCTTATCTTTTGCTGTGTTCTTGCCCGACGCATCCCTTCACAACTTTATAGACCGAATTGACCGAATCCCCACTAAACCCCATTGTTAGCTGACTCTTGCTAGCATTTATTTAAGAGTTACAATGCATACAATAAAGACAAATATGTGTGCCTGACTCACCTACAGGGATTGTAAATGATAGACAAAATTAGACAAAATTCCACCAATAGTACAGTTCTCCTTTCAGATTTTCTGAGCTTTTATGTTTACAAAAGTAACAGTAGTCCGTTTTAAGTCTGTCAACAATTTGCTACTTAACAGTAAATTATATAAATGCATTTAGTTAATAGGTTAGTGATGATTGTGTTAGTCCAAACAACAATGACTGTTTCTTTTGTAAACATAACAACTAAAAAAAAATGCATATGCACATGCTTTTTATAAGCAAGTCATAAAAAACATGAGTCTTTTCTTGGTTTGGTAAGATGAAAGTAAAGAAGGTCAAAGCACTTTGGAGATACATGCTTTTCATGAATAAGTCATGACCCCATTAAAGTATGGAGATGCATACCTTTTCACTCACACTTGTGAGTCACTATATCATTGATATTAATAAACAGAAATTATTCAAGTCGCCTACAGGTTCTAATGAAATTGTCCATCCATCCATCCATCCATCTTCCTCCGCTTATCCGAGGTCGGGTCGCGGGGGCAACAGCCTAAGCAGGGAAACCCAGACTTCCCTCTCACCAGCCACTTCGTCTAGCTCTTCCCGGGGGATCCCGAGGCGTTCCCAGGCCAGCCGGGAGACATAGTCTTCCCAACGTGTCCTGGGTCTTCCCCGTGGCCTCCTACCGGTTGGACGTGCCCGAAACACCTCCCTAGGGAGGCGTTCGGGTGGCATCCTGACCAGATGCCCGAACCACCTCATCTGGCTCCTCTCGATGTGAAGGAGCAGCGGCTTTACTTTGAGTCCCTCCCGGATGGCAGAGCTTCTCACCCTATCTCTAAGGGAGAGCCCCGCCACATGGCGGAGGAAACTCATTTCGGCCGCTTGTACCCGTGATCTTATCCTTTCGGTCCTGACCCAAAGCTCATGACCATAGGTGAGGATGGGAACGTAGATCGACCGGTAAATTGAGAGCTTTGCCTTCCGGCTCAGCTCCTTCTTCACCACAACGGATCGGTACAACGTCCGCATTACTGAAGACGCCGCACCGATCCGCCTGTCGATCTCACGATCCACTCTTCCCTCACTCGTGAACAAGACTCCAAGGTACTTGAATTCCTCCACTTGGGGCAGGGTCTCCTCCCCAACCCGGAGATGGCACTCCACCCTTTTCCGGGCGAGAACCATGGACTCGGACTTGGAGGTGCTGACTCTCATTCCGGTCGCTTCACACTCGGCTGCAAACCGATCCAGTGAGAGCTGAAGATCCCGGTCGGATGAAGCCATCAGGACCACATCATCTGCAAAAAGCAGATACCTAATCCTGCGGCCACCAAACCGGAACCCCTCAACGCCTTGACTGCGCCTAGAAATTCTGTCCATAAAAGTTATGAACAGAATCGGTGACAAAGGACAGCCTTGGCGGAGTCCAACCCTCACTGGAAATGTGTTCGACTTACTGCCGGCAATGCGGACCAAGCTCTGGCACTGACCGTACAGGGAGCGGACCGCCACAATAAGACAGTCCGATACCCCATACTCTCTGAGCACTCCCCACAGGACTTCCCGAGGGACACGGTCGAATGCCTTCTCGAAGTCCACAAAGCACATGTAGACTAGTTGGGCAAACTCCCATGCACTCTCAAGAACCCTGCCGAGAGTATAGAGCTGGTCCACAGTTCCACGACCAGGACGAAAACCACACTGTTCCTCCTGAATCCGAGGTTCGACTATCCGGCGTAGCCTCCTCTCCAGTACACCTGAATAAACCTTACCGGGAAGGCTGAGGAATGTGATCCCACGATAGTTGGAACACACCCTCCGGTCCCCCTTCTTAAAGAGAGGAACCACCACCCCGGTCTGCCAATCCAGAAGTACCGCCCCCAATGTCCACGCGATGCTGCAGAGTCTTGTCAACCAAGACAACCCCACAGCATCCAGAGCCTTAAGGAACTCCGGGCGGATCTCCTCCACCCCCGGGGCCTTGCCGCCGAGGAGCTTTTTAACTACCTCAGCGACCTCAGCCCCAGAAATAGGAGAGTCCACCACGGATTCCCCAGGCACTGCTTCCTCATAGGAAGACGTGTTGGTGGGATTGAGGAGGTCTTCGAAGTATTCCTTCCACCTATCCACAACATCCGCAGTTGAGGTCAGCAGAACACCATCCGCACCATACACGGTGTTGATAGTGCACTGTTTCCCCTTCCTTAGGCGGCGGACGGTGGTCCAGAATCGCTTCGAAGCCGTCCGGAAGTCGTTTTCCATGGCTTCCCCGAACTCCTCCCATGTCCGAGTTTTTTCCTCAGCGACCGCTGAAGCGGCTCGCCGCTTGGCCTGTCGGTACCTGTCCTCTGCCTGCGGAGTCCTATCAGCCAAAAGGACCCGATAGGATTCCTTCAGCTTGACGGCATCCCTCACCGCTGGTGTCCACCAAGGGGTTCTAGGATTGCCTCCCCGACAGGCACCAACTACCTTGCGGCCACAGCTTCGATCAGCCGCCTCGACAATAGAGGTGCGGAACATGGTCCACTCGGACTCAATGTCCAGCACCTCCCTCGTGACATGTTCGAAGTTCTTCCGGAGGTGGGAATTGAAACTTTCTCTGACAGGAGACTCTGTCAGACGTTCCCAGCAGACCCTCACAATGCGTTTGGGCCTGCCAGGTCGGTCCAGCATCCTCCCCCACCATCGTAGCCAACTCACCACCAGGTGGTGATCGGTAGAAAGCTCCGCCCCTCTCTTCACCCGAGTGTCCAAAACATGAGGCCGCAAATCCGATGACACAACTACAAAGTCGATCATGGAACTGCGGCCTAGGGTGTCCTGGTGCCAAGTGCACATATGGACACCCTTATGTTTGAACATGGTGTTTGTTATGGACAAACTGTGACGAGCACAAAAGTCCAATAACAAAACACCACTCGGGTTCAGATCCGGGCGGCCATTCTTCCCAATCACGCCTCTCCAGGTTTCACTGTTGTTGCCAATATGAGCGTTGAAGTCCCCCACTAGGACAAGGGAATCCCCCGGGGGGGCACTTTCCAGTACTCCCTCGAGTGTACCCAAAAAGGGTGGGTACTCTGAACTGCTGTTTGGTGCGTAAGCACAAAAGACAGTCAGGACCCTTCCCCCCACCCGAAGGCGGGTGGAGGCTACCCTTTCGTCCACTGGGTTGAACTCCAACGTGCAGGCTTTAAGCCGGGGGGCAACGAGAATTGCCACCCCAGCCCGTCGCCTCTCACTGTCAGCAACGCCAGAGTGGAAGAGGGTCCAGTCCCTCTCGAGAGAAGTGGTTCCAGAGCCCTTGCTGTGCGTCGAAGTGAGTCCGACTGTATCCAGCCGGAACTTCTCCACTTCGCGCACTAGCTCAGGCTCTTTCCCCCCCAGTGAGGTGACGTTCCACGTCCCAAGAGCTAGCTTCTATAGCCGAGGGTCGGACCGCCAAGTGCCCTGCCTTCGGCTGTCGCCCAGCTCACATTGCACCCGACCTCTATGGCCCCTGCTATGGGTGGTGAGCCCATTGGAGGGGTGACCCACGTTGCCTCTTCGGGCTGTGCCCGGCCGGGGGCCATGGGAACATGCCCGGCCACCAGGCGCTCGCCATCGTGCCCCACCTCCGGGCCTGGCTCCAGAGGGGGGCCCCGGTGACCCGCGTCCGGGCGAGGGTAATCTGGGTCCATGTTTTGTCTTCTTCATAGAGGTCTTCGAGCTGCTCTTTGTCTGATCCCTCACCTAGAACCTGTTTGCCTTGGGAGACCCTACCAGGGGGCATAAAGCCCCCGGACAACATAGCTCCTAGGATCATTGGGACACGCAAACTCCTCTACCACGATAAGGTGGCAGCTCAGAGAGGAGCTAATGAAATTGTAAATTTGTCAAATTAAATATTGGTTCCATCTGCCTAAAATATATCACATATATGGAGTAATATTCAAAAATACATATTGAATTATCGCAACAAAAGTGAATGCATTTGTTTTACAGTTTCTACCATTTATGTGTGCTAATATGCTAAAAATATAATACTAACAAAGAGGAGCAATCACATGCATCAGTTCACTTCTTCCCTTTCACCTACAAAACATACAACCACACACCCCGCTCCCCTGTTTGTAGCAAAAACTCTACAGTGCAAAAGAAAGTGAAACACAGTCAAATATAGACGAGGCGACGTGATAGATGGTGGAGAGCGAAGCGAAGCGAGGCGGGTAGACTCTCGAGATGGAAAATGACAAACTTTCAGGTTTTGTTTGTTTCTCTTGCAGATGCAGCGATCACACACACCGGGCTCGCCTTTTGCCAGGAGACGCCGGCGGCCATGATTGAACATTAATCACATGAGCACAGCAGCCCTTTGGAAGCTCCTCGAGACAGGTGGCGGTTGTTTGCAGGAAAGAGAAGCAGGTGTGGCACGAATGCATTCTGATTTCTTTGACTCGGGGAAAAAAAGTGATGCACTAATTTGTCGACTTCAACCCAGCTGGGGAAACGTGGTGGATGCTTTTTGATGAATTTGACAGCTGCGCAAACTTTTCATGTTTCTTTCTGTCTTCTCTCTGCAGAAAATGTTAACTTTTTAAGGGTTAGGGCAGTGCTTCTCAATCCTTTTCTGTGACGCCCCTTCTCCCCCAGGAAGAGGTAAAAATTTCACCCCCCACACTCTCTGCCGCAACTATAACTAATTTCATTTGTGTATAAAATTGCTATAAACACACCTCTGCATAACACTGTATCCTTATTAACGTTAAAGAAAAAAACAAAACAGAAAAAAACATAAATTTACAGCAAATAATAACTTAATTTAACATTGTTTTTAATCTGATCGATTGATTGATTGAAACCTATATTAGTAGATTGCACAGTACAGTACATATTCCATACAATTGACCACTAAATAGTAACACCCGAAAAAGTTTTTCAACTTGTTTAAGTCGAGGTCCACGTTAATCAATTCATGAGAACATGAAATCATCTGTAACATAAGATTTAATGTGCAACAATTCGCTTGAAATTTTAAAACAATTCCTTATTCAAAAAAAAAAAAAAAAAAAAATATATATATATATATATATATAAAATGTAGGGCAACACGGTGGAGGAGGGGTTAGTGCGACTGCCTCACAATACAAAGGTCCTGAGTAGTCCTGGGTTCAATCCCGGGCTCGGGATCTTTCTGTGTGGAGTTTGCATGTTCTCCCTGTGACTGTGTGGGTTCCCTCCGGGTACTCCGGCTTCCTCCTACTTCCAAAGCCATGCACCTGGGGAAAAGTTGATTGATATATATCAGGGGTGTGGGAAAAAATAGATTCAAATACGAATCGCGATTCTCACGTTGTGCGATTCAGAATCGATTCTCTTTTTTTTTTTTTAAATCTATTTATTTTTTTATTTTTATTTTTTTAATCAATCCAACAAACCAATACACAGCAATACCATAATAATGCAATCCAATTCCAAAACCAAACCTGACCCAGCAACACTCAGAACTGCAATAAACAGAGCAATTGAGAGGAGACACAAACACGACACAAAACAAACCAAAAGTAGTGAAACAAAAATGAATATTATCAACAACAGTATCAATATTAATTATAATTTTAGCATAGCAGTGATTAAAAATCCCTCATTGACATTATCATTAGACATTCATAAAAAAAAAAAAAAAAAAGAACAATAGTGGCTTACACTTGCATCGCATCTCATAGGCTTGACAACACACTGTGTCCAATATTTTCACAAAGATAAAATAAGTCATATTTTTGGTTCGTTTAATAGTTAAAACAAATTTACATTCTTGCAATCAGTTGATAAAACATTGTCATTTACAATTATAAAAGCTTTTTACAAAATTCTACTACTCTGCCTGCATGCCAGCAGACTGGGGTAGATCCTGCTGAAATCCTAAGTATTGAATAAATACAGAATCGTTTTGAATCGGAAAAATATCGTTTTTGAATCGAGAATCACATTGAATCGAAAAAATCGATATATATAGTCGAATCGCAACCCCAAGAATCAATATTGAATCGAATCGTGGGAAACCCAAAGATTCGCAGCCCTAATATATATATATATATATATATATACATATATATTTACATGTATATATATATATTTATACATATGATAATAATAATAATAATGGATTAGATTTATATCGCGCTTTTCTATTGTTATATACTCAAACCGCTCACAGAGAAGTGGGAACCCATCATTCATTCACACCTGGTGGTGGTAAGCTACATCTGTAGTCACAGTTGCCCTGGGGTAGACTGACGGAAGCGTGGCTGCCAGTTTGCGCCTACGGCCCCTCCGACCACCACCAAACATTCATTCATCATTCATTCACCAGTGTGAGCGGCACCGGGGGCAAGGGTGAAGTGTCCTGCCCAAGGACACAACGGCAGCGATTTTGGATGTCAATAGGTGGGAAGCGAACCTGCAACACTCAGGTTTCTAGCACGGCCACTATACCCACTACGCCATGCCGCCCCATATGTATATATGTATATATATATATATATATATTTTTTTTGGACCAACTTTAACCATTTAATACTGAAAAATGAAATAAAATCACCTCAATCAATAATAATTAATTTAGATTGTTCAGCAATACTACCTCCTGAACACAATATATAAAACGCTTTATCCTACAAAACAAAAATGAATAAAATAATGTGTTATTTAAAAAAAATCTAAATTAGGAAATCGGGATTAATGGCGACAATTAGCACCTTTTGTTGTGCACACAGCTTTTCGACGTGGGGTTTGGCGCATGATACTGATAAAGCATGTCCCCTATACTCACAGCCAGTTATAGTCAATCACAAATTCCAGTCAAAGCTGTTATTATTTCCTTTATTCAGCTAACAGCTAAGTCTATTTTGGTCTCTGGGTGGAAGGTCTCCCAAAGTAAATAACCGTTCAGGCTTTGACATCAGAGATGTGGCTGTTGTCAACCTCCTTTTATGTTTTTTTTTAAATAACTAAACTGGCAGCAGCTGCATTTCACGTAGCATGAGTGATTGCATCCAGTAGCTTTATCTAGCTCTGCATGCACTGTAATATGTTGGCTGTTGGTCTGAAAGTCATGTTCCACTTTTACTGCACTGAAGTCTACAATCAACTCATTAACGCTATTAATGCTGACCTAGCAGTTTGCCAGTTTGGGTCAGTTTTTCACATTCATTTTCAAAGTTCAAAAATTCTATTTAGGTGTTTTTTTTTGTGTTGATGAATTGTATCTGTTTTCGGAAATTTGGGTTAGGGTTTGTAGGTTTATAGGAAGGAAATGAGCAGAAACACTAGCATTAAATATTAGTATGCTAATATGGATGAATTAGCATGGATTGATTTACGTGGACCTCGGCCGACTTAAACAAGTTGAAAAACTTATTCGGGCGTTTCCATTTAGTGGTCAATTGTACGGAATATGTACTGAACTGTGCAATCTACTAATATAAGTCTCAATCAATCAATCAATGAAGTTGACATACTTGTATGATGACGCCAAGGAGCAAAAAAACGGATTTCTGGTTAAAACGAACAAAAGGCTAGCATGAAATGTTAGCATGCTAACATGAGAGACGTGAACATACTTCTTAGACGCTGCCAAGTATGAAAATATATGATTTTAAGCTGTAAACATAAAACAATTGCTAAAAGCATACCATGTTAGCATGCTAACATAAGATAAGTTAGCATATTTGTAAGATGTATAAATAAAACATGATTTTTTTCGGTATAAACTATCAAAATTAGGTAAAATGCGAGCCTAAAACATTAGCATGCTAACGTAGAAGGAGTTAGCATACTTCTAACAGTGCCGCCAAGCCTCATACTTTGAGCATGAGAACCACGTAATTTAACCCATTCTCCCACCACAATAGACATTTCTTACGCTTATATGTCCTCATTCTCTAGTAATCAATATTTATTTTTTTAATAATGAACTTTGTTCCTCGCAGTTTGCTGCAGTTCAAGTAACTTTGATTGACGGACGGAAATAACCAATTACAGACCAGGCCATAAATTATTGTGCCTAAATCTAGCCAACCATGGAAGGCACCATGCAATGTAAACCAACCCTAAGCAACCTAAGGCGGGTCTTGACGGCACTTTCTTTCACACACACATCAGCGCAGTGTTGTCAACTTGGGGACTTTCATGCTAAATCTAGAATATTTCCAACTCCTTTTAGCGACATTCTTTCTTAAAAAAAACAAGCGACAAATCTAGCGACTTTTTGGAGACATGAAAGCACGTAACACTCGAATGTTCTGAATGTACAAGCTGTGCTGCTGTGAGCCTTTCCTCACAGGCTGTCTACTGAATGTCTGCTCTTTGACAGCTTGTACTGAAAACACCTTTTGCTCTAGTTTTAAGTGTCAATGACAATAACGTTTTGTTCCATTCCTCTCGGAGCAGAGGAGATGTACACTCACTCTGTGCAAATCTGCCCATGTTTCTGCCTTGGTTTACAGAGTGGGATGTAAATTTAACCACTGTCACGCTACAAATGAAAACAAACATTTTGTTCATGTTAACGAGCCAGTCAACAGATTTAGTTTGTTTTGGGGATAATACAAGCCTACAGCCGTTTGATCAAATTTGATAATAATATTTAACGATGAAGAACAAACAAAAATAGAACTAAACTAAGAACCAACAGAAGAAAATTCCTATACAATTTTAATCATAATTTGCATTTTTAAGTCACTTTTTATGTCTCCCACTACTTTATTCCTCTCTTCTACAGCATCCATTATAATCAGTCATGCAAATGAGCAAATGATGTCAACTTCGAGCAAGTCTTATGACAGCCAAAAATAGCGAGATTCCTAACTGAGGTGTTGGCAATACTTGAAGGTGAACATAGAGCACAATAGATTGAGGACAGTGAGGCCAGAGATGGAGAAGAGATACAAATTGAGAACACAGATGCAGAAGATGAGACAAAAGAGCCATCAGAGAAAATAGTGGAGATGAATTAGGAGGCTACAGTGCAGGGAGAGCTGCTGGAGGTGAGGACATCAGTTTTAAGGTATAAATCGACGTTAAAACAGGCAAAATCGTTGTTAAAAGGCCATTGTTTTTTTCCAACGCATCATGCCACAAAAGTCTCACTCTTGTCATTTTCTGAAACTTGGCAGCCCTGCTTCTAAGATCGCGCTAAGTACAAACCCCGTTTCCATATGAGTTGGGAAATTGTGTTAGATGTAAATATAAACGGAATACAATGATTTGCAAATCCTTTTCAACCCATATTCAATTGAATGCACTACAAAGACAAGATATTTGATGTTCAAACTCATAAACTTTATTTTTTATTTGCAAATAATTATTAACTTAGAATTTCATGGCTGCAACACGTGCCAAAGTAGTTGGGAAAGGGCATGTTCACCACTGTGTTACATCACCTTTTCTTTTAACAACACTCAATAAATGTTTGGGAACTGAAGAAACTAATTGTTGAAGCTTTGAAAGTGGAATTTTTCCCATTCCTGTTTTATGTAGAGCTTCAGTCGTTAGGCCACCTACTCAGTGGCCTAGTGGTTAGAGTGTCCGCCCTAAGATCGGCAGGTTGTGAGTTCAAACCCCGGCTGAGTCATACCAAAGATTATAAAAATGGGACCTATTACCTCCCTGCTTGGCACTCAGCATTAAGGGTTGGAATTGGGGGTTAAATCACCAAAAATGATTCCCGAGCGCGGCACCGCTGCTGCCCACTGCTCCCCTCACCTCCCAGGGGGTGATCAAGGGTGATGGGTCAAATGCAAAGAATAATTTCGCCACATCTAGTGTGTGTGTGACAATCATTGGTACTTTTAACTTTAACTTTTTTGTAGTTCAATAGTACGGGGTCTCCGCTGTCGTATTTTACGCTTCATAATGCGCCACACATTTTCGATGGGGGCCAGGAAAGTACCCGCACTCTTTTTTTACGAAGCCACGCTGTTGTAACATGTACTAAATGTGGCTTGCATTGTCTTGGTGAAATGAAAAAGACGGTGCTTGGATGGCAACATATGTTCCAAAACCTGTATGTACCTTTCAGCATTAATGGTGCCATCACTGATGTGTACGTTACCCATGCTTTGGGCAGAAATGTACCCCCATACTATCACAGATGCTGGCTTTTGAACTTTGCGTCGGTAACAGTCTGGATGGTTCGCTTACCCTTTGGTCCGGATGACACGATGTCGAATATTTCCAAAAACAATTTGAAATATGGACTCGTCAGGCCACAGAACACTTGTCCACTTTGCATCAGTTAATCTTAGATTAACTCGGGCCCAGAGAAGCCGGTGGCGTTTCTGGATGTTGTTGATAAATGGCCTTCGCTTTGCATAGTTGAGCTTTAACTTGCACTTACAGATGTAGCGACAAACTGTATTTAGTGACAGCTGTTTTCTGAAGTGTTCCTGAGCCCATGTGGTGATAGCCTTTAGAGATTGATGTCGATTTTTGATACAGTCCCGTCTGAGGGAAGGTCACGGTCATTCAGTGTTGGTTTCCGGCCATGCCGCTTTTGTGGAGTGATTTCTCCAGATTCTCTGAACCTTTTGATCATATTATGGAGCGTGGATGTTGAAATCCCTAAATTTCTTGCAATTGCACTTTGAGAAACATTGTTTTTAAACTGTTTGACTATTTGCTCACGCAGTTGTGGACAAAGGGGTGTACCTCGCCCCATCCTTTCTTGTGAAAGACTGAGCATTTTTTGGGAAGCTGTTTTTATACCCAATCATGGCACCCACCCGTTCCCAATTAGCCTGCACACTTGTGGGATGTTCCAAATAAGTATTTGATGAGCATTCCTCAACTTTATCAGTATTTATTGCCACCTTTCCCAACTTCATTGTCACGTGTTGCTGGATTCAAATTCCAAAGTTAATGATTATTTGCAAAAAAAAAACTTAATCAGTTTGAACATCAAATATATTGTCTTTGTAGCATATTCAACTGAATATGGGTTGAAAGTGATTTGCAAATCATTGTATTCCGTTTATATTTACATCTAACACAATTTCCCACCTCATATGGAAACGGGGTTTGTACCATAAACTCAGATTTGTAAGTTTAAATATACAAAATGAGCTAAAATGCTAGTATAAAACTTTAGCATGCACATCCATAAACATAATTCAGAGCACGATCAAAATAAATTGCGCTATTAATCCGTGCGATAATTGTTTTTGATTTGTTAGCTTTGTTATCCCTAATTTGTATTTATTTGTTTTTGTAAGATGAATTTACAAAAACATATCCAAATGGTAGGGATCGAGTTGCCATGTTTGCTGATCCCTGTTAGTTGATACAAATTGTCTATGCAAGTTGACTTTGTACTCGTGAGCGTAGGCAAATCTTGTTGTAACATTAGGATGACTAAAAGAAAGAAGGAAAGAAAAGAAGCTGATGCAAACACATTCTCTCTCGCCAAATTTTATGTGCTTTTTATGACTTTTTTTTCAGCAGCAATGGAACAGAGCTGGGGGGGATTTTGCCACTTGGGGGACATCATCATGTAGAACAGCTGCTTGGTGCTCGGGCAGATCAAATTATCACCTGCCTAATCTGGCCTGCCTGCTGCTCTGTGGAGGAGCAACCTACCCAGAGTTAAACAATTCCCTGGAAAACAAACTTTTATGCCAACATCAGTTTCCCTTTTTATGTCCTTGGAGTCAATGTTTTACTGTCAAAGTACCGTATTTTTTCGGAATATAAGGCCCATTTACAATCCTTACATTTTCTCGATAATCGACAGTGAACCTTGTAACTCAGTGCGCATAATGTATGGATTATTTCTGGTTGTCCTTATAGACCTAGAAGCGATTTTATTTGGTACAAGAAGCAATGATATGTGTGACCAGTAGATGTCAGTCACACATAAGAGATGCGTATGGAATGCAAGTTGACGCCTGTTCAATAAAAGACGCTGGCAAGCAAGACCAAAACTTGAACGTTCAATTGCGAATATAGAACATTACACACGGCACTCAAAAATCTGTCAAAATGTTTTAGTACGACTTTGGTACGCTACAAAGCCGCACCGCCTGATGGAACGCGGAGTGATGATTGTGTGTCTTTTGTAAACATAACAATGACAAAAATTACTTATGAAAATGCTTTCCATGGGCATATCATAAAAAGTCTTTTCTTTGTTTTTAGGATGAAAATAAAGAAGGTCAAAGCACTTTGGAGATGCATTCTGTTTGAGATAAGTCATGACCCCATTAAAGTATGGAGATGCATACTTTTTCACTTGTGAGTCACTATATTTTTGAAATAATCAACGGAAATTATTCAGGCCTCTTAAAGGTTTTAATGAAATTGTAATTTTTTCAAATAAAATATTGGTTACATCTGCCTAAAATGTGTCACATATACGGAGTAATATTCAAAAATACAAATTAAATTATCGCAACAAAAGTGAATGCAGTTGTTTTACAGTTTTTACCATTTATGATGTGTGCTAACATGCCAAAAATATATTACTGACAAAGAGGAGCAAAGACCAACTTCTATGCCAACATCAGTTTCACATTTTATGTCCTTGGAATCAATGTTTTACTATCAAAGTACAAACCCCATTTCCATATGAGTTGGGAAATTGTGTTAGATGTAAATATAAACGGAATACAACGATTTGCATATAATTTTCAACCCATATTCAGTTGAATATGCTACAAAGACAACATATTTGATCCTAAGTAATTCACAAACAAGGATGGGGCGAGGGTCACCAAATTTGTAAGCAAATCGTCAAACAGTTTTAGAACAACATTTCTCAACGAGCTATTGCAAGGAATTTAGGGATTTTACCATCTATGGTCCGTAAAATCTTCAAAAGGTTCAGAGAATCTGGAGAAATCACTGCACGTAAGCGATGATATTACGGCCCTTTGATCCCTCAGGCGGTACTGCATCAAAAACCGACATCAGTGTGTAAAGGATATCACTACATGGGCTCAGGAACACTTCATAAAACCACTGTCAGTAACAACAGTTGGTTGCTACATCTGTAAGTGCAAGTTAAAACTCTGCTATGCAAAGCAAAACCCATTTATCAACAACACCAATGAACGCCGCTGGCTTCGCGGTGGCCGATCTCATCTAAGATGGACTGATCCAAAGTGGAAACGTGTTCTGTGGTCTGACGAGTCCACATTTCAAATTATATCTGGAAACTGGGGACGTGGTGTCTTCCGGAACAAAAAGAAAAATAACCATCCGGATTGTTATAGTCGCAAATTTCAAAAGCCAGCATCTGTGATAGTATGGGGGTGTATTAGTGCCCAAGGCATGGGTAACTTACACATCTGTGAAGGCACCATTAATGCTGAATGGTCCATACAGGTTTTGGAGCAACATATGCTGTCATCCAAGCAACGTTATCATGGACGCCCCTGCTTATTTCAGCAAGATAATGCCAAGCCATGTGTTACAACAGCGTGGTTTTGTAATAAAAGAGTGCGAGTACTTTCCTGGCCCGCCAGCAGTCCAGACCTGTCTCCCGTCGAAAATGTGTAGCGCAGACCCCGGACTGTTTAACAACCGAAGCTCTATATAACACAAGAATGAGAAAGAATTCCACTTTCAAAACTCCAACAATTACTTTCCTCAGTTCCTAAACGTTTTTTGAGTGTTGTTAAAAAAAAAGGTGATGTAACACAGTGGTGAACATGTCCTTTCCCAACTAGTTTTGCACGTGTTGCAGCCATGAAATTCTAAGTTAATTATTATTTACAAAAAAAAAAAAAGTTAATGAGTTTGAACATCAAATATCTTGTCTTTGTAGTGCATTCAACTGAATTTGGGTTTAAAAGGATTTGCAAATCATTGTATTCCATTTATATTTACATCTAACACAATTTCCCAACTCATACGGAAACAGGGTTTGTACCTTAGGGCAGTGGTTCTCAACCTTTTTTCAGTGATATACCCCCTGTGAACATTTTTTTAATTCAAGTACCCCCTAATCAGAGCAAAGCATTTTTGGTTAAAAAAAGAGATAAAGAAGTAAAATACAGCACTATGTCATCAGTTTCGGATTTATTAAATCGTATAAAAGTGCAAAATATTGATTAATGTGCCCTCTTTGGGGATTGTAATAGAGATCCATCTGGATTCATGAACTTAATTCTAAACATTTCTTAAAGAAAAAAAAAAAAATCTTTAACATCAATATTTATGGAACATCTCCACAAAAAATTTAGCTGTCAACACTGAATATTTCATTGTTGTATTTCTTTTCACAATTTATGAACTTACATTCATATTTTGTTGAAGTATTCTTCAATAAATATATTTATAAAGGGTTTTTGAATGTTGCTATTTTAGAATATTTTTGAAAAATCTCACTTACCCCTTGGCATACCTTCAAGTATCCCCAGGGGTACGCGTACCCCCATTTGAGAACCACTGCCTTAGGGCATTCTTTCTCCTGCATTGCCATTTCTAATATAAAGTAGCGTACAGTTCAAATTCATATCTGTGAGTAGACTCGCTATGGAAGCTACATCAAAGATGAAAGGGAAAAGACGCTGTTGAAGTGGAGCCATGAAAATAAGAGCAATGTTTACTCTAATTTTTTCTATGTATGAGCAAACCCTCAAAATCCATGAGCAACATTAAAAATGTACACTGTGGCCATACCAGTACCCAAAACGTGACATCTTAACACATTCCATGACTTGATAAAATAATCAAACTACAGCAATAATTCATATTAAATTCATTTTAATATATATAATTAACAATTAAAATTACATTAACTGTGTAGTACAGGGTTTTGAGGACAGGCCACATTTTCAGAAAGCTCAGGACCGGGAGTGCCAGATGTTTACCTTCCCTGTCAGTCTTATTTTGTATCTTCAGAAGAACTACTGTCCTCTGAAATATACATTTGATTTTGGTCTATTTATTTTGTCTGAGTTATGACAGCACTCTAGTGTTTTTAAGAATCTGCTGCAAAAATGCGAGTCTCTCAAAGGTTTATTTGAATGAACTTGCAGGCCACCAGTTGAATAGCCCAAATGATGAAAAAGAGAGGACCTAAAATGTAACCTTGAGGAACACCACTAGTATAAATAAATAAGCAGGCACAATACATTGATACAACATTGGTTATACTTACATGTCCTTAAAAAAATTACTTTGAAACAACGTTGCAAAATAGTTCTATTTGTAAATTGAGACGATGTTGATGTCTAATGTTGGATGCACTTTGTTGATTGGGAAATGACCAAATATCAATGGTCAAATCAACGGCACAACCTGACATTGAACCAACGTTGTCAAAAAGCATGTTTCAATGTTGTATTTGTGTTGTAGAATATTGGTTGGGAAATTACCAAATTTCAAACGTCAAATCAACATCAAAGCCCAATATTGATTAAACTTCGTCAAAAAGCATGTTGTCATTTCAGTTGCTCAATGTCAGGACCAATTCCACAAGTTCTTAACATTGATTTAATGTCTTGTGCCTGCTGGGTGAACAAACACTACTGACTGCATCTGAAGTAAACAAACTACAGCAGCACCTTAGTTACATAAATCACATTACGGAAATAATGTGTAACTGCAAATAAGGACAGGACTTAGGGTGCCCTGAGGAAGGCCTCAGATATGTAAATCACAAGTTTGGAGCCCATTGTTGTATGTTTGATGTCAATGCAAGGCTCTGCCAACATGTTTACAGTGGTCCAATTTCTTCTATACAACAGAAGCACGCTAGTGTTTTTAGGAACTTGCTACAAAAATGTTTGTCTCCTAAGTTTTGAACTGAACACGGGGACCGGTATGGTGTCCGCCAGTTGAATATTTCTGCTGTAATAGGTTGCATCTTGTTAAAGTTAAAGTACCATTGAATGTCACGGTGAAGAGCTGATTTATTTCTGTTTGTGTGTTTGGCTTTAAAACAATTAGACAAATAGAAAAAAAAATAGTCAACATTAAACCATTCCCATTTTGCACACTTATTTGTGATACAAATTCAATTCATATACCAAATATGCAACTTTACAGTTTTTTTTATTTGCATTTCTCCTCATCATATAGTAAAACCATTTAAATCATATTTATAAAGGTTTTTTTTTAACAAATGATTATAACGCAAATCTGATATTGAAAATAAATGCCATCGTATGTCCTCCTCTGTCCTTTACACTCTTCCAGTGATTATAGGGCGTGTTCGTGTTGATGGTCTCGTCTGTTTCAAGATGCTTTCAGGATGTAGTTTTTATACAATTATTTAAACTGAAGCTTTCGCGATCTGCACTGGATGCTTAAAATGCATCACAAGCAGTGAGATCACCTTTAGCTTCACATCAGAGAAGGTGCTGATGTAGCCTTGTTTAGTTTTTTGCTTCATGGTGTACTGGAACTCCCCATATTCAGTGTTAATGGCCTCATACATTTTTGCCAGTGTAGCCATAATCAAACTTATTGTTAAAGTTCAGTGCTTTGATGTCAAATGCAGACCAGTCTTTCAATTCATCCTCTGGAAAATGAGCATCCAATCCATCCCAGAACTTGCGGATAAAAAGATTGATCTCCCTGGTATTTCTGCAATCACCTCTTTGACACGGTCACTCCACTGAATTCTCATCCTTTAAGTATTGGGAATGCAACTTCACAATTCTTGCTCTTGCAAAGCAGTGTGCTTCCATCACAGTTGAGGCTGCGTCTTTGAAAAGAAAGGGAGAGTTGTGCCAGCTCGGCCAAAACATCTCCCGGAGCAATGAGAATAACCTTGAACTTTGAATCCCTCAGCTTCTTGTGGCAGTAATTTGCCACTGGATATAGGTTGTCATTGCATTTTCATGCAGTATACTTTAAGCACAGTGTTGTTCCTCAAAAGAGCATTCACTGCTTGGCCTTCGCACGTCGCTCAAAGGGCTAAATGACAGTGCATCCCCATCAAGAATCTTTGCGAGGTCCTCCATCTTGCCTCTCTTCAGGGTGGACTGAGAGAAAGTGGAATATACAGTTCTCAGAAGAGTTTCCACATCTCGCGTCAAAGGCACATCTTTCCAATCATCATCAACGCCCAAGTCTTCTCTATAGGCCACACATTGTGTGGCCTATAGAGCGTTTTCCGTTCGGGCTCCAGTACTCTGGAATGCCCTCCCGGTAACAGTTCGAGATGCTACCTCAGTAGAAGCATTTAAGTCTCACCTTAAAACTCATTTGTATACTCTAGCCTTTAAATAGACCTCCTTTTTAGACCAGTTGATCTGCCGCTTATTTTCTTTTTCTCCTATGTCCCCCTCTCCCTTGTGGAGGGGGTCCGGTCCGATGACCATGAATGAAGTGCTGGCTGTCCAGAGTCGGGACCCAGGGTGGACCGCTCACCTGTGTATCGGTTGGGGACATCTCTACGATGCTGATCCCACTCCACTTGGGATGGTTTCCTGTGGATGGGACTCTCGCTGCTGTCTTGGATCCGCTTTGAACTGAACTCTCGCGGCTGTGTTGGAGCCACTATGGATTGAGTTTTCACAGTATCATGTTAGACCCAGACATCCATTGCTTTCTGTCCCCTAGAGGGGGGGACCGAAAGCAATGGCCCACATTTGAGGTCCTCTCCAAGGTTCTCATAGCCATCATTGTCACTGGCGTCTCACTGGGTGTAAATTCTCTTTGCCCACTGGGTGTGAGTTTTCCTTGCCCTTATGTGGGTTCTTCCGAGGATGTCGTAGTCGTAGTGGTTTGTACAGTCCTTTGAGACATTTGTGATTTAGGACTATATAAATAAACATTGATTGATTGATTGATTGATTCTTTTAGATCATTGCACTTACCTGGCATTACTGAGGCACTCTCAGGTCAGCATTGTGACGATCTGTCACTTCATTTTTGTTTGTTTCCTTGTTTTGTGTTTATTTCCTATCAGTGCTCTTCTTGTGGTTGAATTTCAATTTCTGAGCACTGTTTCCCCTCGCCTGCTGCTGATTGGCAGCCTTGCCACACCTGGTGTTAATAAGCAGGGTGCTATTTATGCCTGTTTCTCGGGGCTCGAGGATTGCTTATGTTGAAGAACCGTTTATATGCACAACTGCTTTCTCGTCTGTTAATTATATGAAAATCCTCTTACCTTCTCATCGTTCGCCTGGTTACTGCATCTAGGGGTCACAAAATAACGCAGCCATGCGAGTTCCCAACAAGCATCCCCCATTTTTTTGCACGTTCAATCCATGCATGGAGTAAAACTGTGGCTGATTTTGAGAAATGCATGCTGTCAGCTGGATGATGCCACCAAACACAGTTTTTTAGCGAATGTCATTTTTCCTTCCTGTGTTTAATATACAAGACTAACATTTTGTGTACTGTTATGTCAGTGCTCTCATCAACTATCAGGGTATGCCAGGGTGCATTTTACATTGCACATCTTCTCGTTCTGCACTATTTCTGTTGCGTGCTCGACGCATTTTGAATGCGCGTGTTTTGTCACCCCTAGATGCTACAGGACCGGAGCAAGCAGGATTGAAGGTGGGAGCTTATTTAGTATAAAAATACAACAAAAGAACACTTGTACAAAGGGTAAAATAAAGGTGTGCCAATGCACGGAAAGCGGAATGCTAATAGTTAGCAAGAGTCGAGTTCAAAGTCCTCGGAAGCGCGAGCCGAGCGCGCGGAAGCTAAGCTATGCCTTAGCAGGGTGAATACAAAAAGGCGAGAATGGCAAACGCAACTGTTGCAAGAAGCAAACAAAACATCCAGACAGAACTAAGGTAGCAGGCGGTCTTTAAATACTAACATAATAATTCAAAACAGGTGTGCGTCAGGCGCCAGTGCAGGTGAAACAAATGAGGTTGCCATGGTGACGAATACAAAACAAGGAAATGCACACAACTCAGGAAGCGGAAGAGTCCAAACAATAAGAAAATACACAAAATCTAAACAACAAACGATCCGTGTAGCGGATCGCAACAATTTCGTTGATAGAGTTTACAATTTCAAAGGCATAATTTTTCCTTCTTCAGCTTTCTGTTATTGTAACATACTTTGCCATGTATGTACGGATTCATTTTAAGTTAAGTTAAAGTTAAAGTACCAATGATTGTCACACACACTAGGTGTGGTGAAATTTGTCCTCTGCGTTTGACCCATCCCCTTGGACAACCCCTGGGAGGTGAGGGGAGAAGTGAGCAGCAGCGGTGTCCGCGCCCGGTAATCATTTTTAGTGATTTAACCCCCAATTCCAGGGAGGTAATGGGTCCCATTTTTATAGTCTTTGGTATGACTCAGCCGGGCTTTGAACTCACAACCTACCGATCTCAGGGCGGACGCTCTAACCACTAGGCCACCGAGTAGGCGCAATTTTGATGGCAAGTAAAACAGTCATTGAGAATTTTAACTTGCTCTGCATCAGATTTTTTCTTTTGTGAAAGCTCATTTGTCTTATCCCGTTCTCTTGTGTTTTGCTGTAATATTGTCGATTCCAATTCCCTTTTGCTTCCTTGTACAATTCTAATAGCATTTGTTTGCTTAATGTGATACTTGAGTCCAATCTTTCCACACTTTTCCCTCCGAAAACCTCCTTGCTACTTTGGCATCGCAGCATATTTTGCAGAGCCACCATTTCTCACTTGAAAAAAAAAATATCTCACCCAGTTTCACATATACTCTAATTCTTCTGTTCTCACACACTCTGATAGACATTGCATCTTGAAAAAGATACTGCATTTCTTTCTTGACTTGCCTTAGTGATTGTACGTGCCTGTTCTGTTTGCCATTTTAAGGGGTTTCACTCTTGGCAGTGCTGCAATTACCTCTTCATAAATCAGTTAGCTTGTTATTCAACAATGCACACACGTTGAGAACAAATACGCATATGGTTTCGATTGGCATCGTTAGTGAACATGTGTTGTGAACTGCATCCTATCATTGGCAGCAGTGCCGGTCATCTTTGTTCTGTCATCTGTTGTTACAGGTAATTGTATTAAACTCATTAGGTTGTAGGGCTGGGCGACATGGCCTTTTATTAATATCTCGATGTATGTCACGATACACGATATAAATGTCGATATTTTGCCTCAGCCTTGAATTAACACTTGATGCATATAGTCACACCATGATGATTGTTCTATATGTCTACATTAAAACATTCTTGTTCATACTGCATTAATATATGCTCATTTTAAACTTTCATGCAGAAAGGGAAATGACAACTAAATCGATTTACCAAAACTGTATCTATTAAACAGTTATCAAGCAGTGGCACAAGCATTCATGTACATTCCAAAACAGAAAGTGCAAGATTGTCAGAGACATTTTAAAACAAGCTATTACTGCACTTTTGTGCATGATTTTACTAAGATGACATATCAAAACAACACTAAATTAAAGTGCACTTTTTGTACAGAACACCACTACAATAGTATAAAACATATAAAGTGCACTTTTGTGCATGATTTCACACAAGATATTTCAATAACTGTCAAATAAAAATGAGCTGCATAATAGGAATTCAAATAGTGTATGTCCTTCACTATCTGGTAGGTTCCTGCGGACGTTATCTCCTTCTGTTGTTGACTATTTTTTCATACGGTGTTGATCTTGAAATGGTTGCTTCGGCATTTTGTTGGTGTGGCACCGGCCGGAGATGTTGACATGCGGAGTTTCAAGCAATCCAGTGGGTGACTATTCAAATGGTGCTACACATTAGCAGTGCTGCTACTTTTTGTAGCAACGCTTTTGCCGCGTACTTGTAAAACATATTCCTACTTGAAGCCAAACCACCGCCAGACGATGGACTCCCTGCTGTTTTTCTTGGGAATTAATTCTTCTGTCAACGTTTGTTGTTGACGAACCCTAAGATGCAGAGAAGGAGGCAGGCATGGAGTGAGAAAACATGGTTTTAATATAAAGAACTAGAACAAAACCAAGCAAAGGGTTCAAACCAAAAGCGCGCACGTGGGCGGATAATAAACAAAAGGCCTAGCGTGGAAGCTAACAGTTATTTAGCAGGAAACAGAAAAACTGGAAACAGCTAATGCTAACAAGAAAACACGAAACCAAAAAGCTAGGAGAAAACAAACTACAAATAGCTGAAAGGAACAGCTTACCGCTACGTCCTTTTTTTTTTTTTTCTTTGTCATGAAAAAGGGAGGTTTTTGTGGTTGGTGCATTAATTGTAAGCGTATATTGTGTTTTTTATGTTGGTTTAATAAAAAAGAAAAAAAAATATTATTATTATTATTTTTGTTTGTTTTTTAAATAAAAATTAATTAAAAATTATTCTGCAGCCCGGTACCAATCGGGCCACGGACCGGTACCGGGCCGCGGCCCGGTGGTTGGGGACCACAAGGAGTTGTGTTTTGAATGTAGAAAACATAATAATAACAATATGACCTCTTTAATGCGTTTTATAATCCAGTGTGCCTTTTGTATGAAAATAAAGCTGATTAGAACCGTTCATTGGCAGTGTGCCTTATAATCCGATGCGCCCTATGGTTAGAAAAATACGGTAGTCCAGGTAGCAGGACTGGGAGTGGGGTGTGGGCTGTGTTGCCAACTTGGCGACTTTGTCGCTAAATCTGGCGACTTTCCAATTCTCTTGGCTACTTTTTTTTGTCAACAGCCACTAGCGACAAATTTAGCTACATTCTCCGGTGTTATTGGAGACTTTTTTGAGTCTTGGAGACTGAAGTCAAAGCGTCATCAACTAACAGTTACGGGTGCTGCCGGTCAGCTGGTATTGCGAGCAGAGTCTAGAACAGTAGTTCTTAACCTGGGTTCGATCGAACGAGGTCTAGAAACACTGGACTCATCATGTAGATAAAAACTTCTCCCTATCGGCATATTATGGATACTCCCAAACAATTTTCCCTCTAATTTTCCATCTGATTTGCAGGTGTGTAATTTATTGTGAGTTCATGCACTTTGTTGGTTCTGTTCTTTGAACAAGGTGATGTTCATGCCCGGTTCATTTTGTGTACCAGTACAAAAAACATATAACTTTGTCTTGAATTTGAAAAAAAAAAAAAAATAAAATAAATAAAAAACATTTAGTTTTTCACTAAAGAAGTGTTCTGTGACTGCGTTCTGGTGGGGTTATGTACCTCCAACAAGGTTAAGAATCACTGGTCTAGAACCTCACAGGGTGGGAATTACTGCAGTTCGTGCGTGCGCAAATCATTTGCCGTCTGGACTTTTATGGTGCGTTCAATTTGTAGTAGGAAGTTGGAATCTTCTGAGTTCCTCGTCGAAAGTTTTGACTGGAATTTTAAATGCAAATGTCACACTTAAATAAATCATTTAATTTCATTTGAATACCGTTGTATTTTTTCAGGAAAGTCCCATTTGAGATGAAAAAAAAATTTTTTTTAAGGGAGTCCTGGCCAAAAGGCAGCAAAATATACAGTTACATAAACATACATGTCATACACATTAAGAAAAAACAGTTGAAATTTAAAAAAAGGTCATCTCAAGTTGTCTCAATCTGGATTTAAAAGGGTTCAGTTAATTTGTAGTCTTTTTGCAACATGTTTCATGTAAAAGCAGCGGAGTAAACAAACGCCCTTTTTCCTAGTTCTGGGCAGGCAAATGGAACAGTGAGCAACAAATGATGATTTGAATGCAAACAATGAGAGTCAGCACTCCTCCGTATGATTAAGGTTTATTTGTTAAATTGATAATAAAATATTTGTGATTAACACATGCTTTTATATCATTTGACAAGGTGGTAAACTGTCAGTAGGTCAGATATAATTATTGAGTATGATCAAAATCAAGAGCAAGATTACTAATCCAGTTTTAATACTGGTTACTAATCCAGTGTTAATACTGGAGGGGTTCCCGGGCTCATCTGTAGTGGAAATGTTGGGTCCCGAGGTCAAAAAGGTTAAGAACCCCTCCTATATACACAATGACCCTGCAGGGTACTGCAGATGGAAATTAGTCTTTGGCTACACTCCGGCACATTAGTGCGGGGTTTTTCAACCTTTTCTAAACCGAGGCACATTTTTTTCATTGAAAAAATCCCGAGGCACACCACCAGCAGAAAACATAACAAAAATGAAAGTCAGCAGCCGATATTGACAAGAAAAAGTCATTCTCGCAATTGTTGGATATGACTTTAAACCAGAGGTCGGGAACCTTTTTGGCTGAGAGAGCCATACAAACCAAATATTTTTAAAAGTATTTCCGTGAGAGCCATTCAATTTTTATTTTTTTTAACACTGAATACAACTATATGCGTGCATTTTTAAGAAAGACCAACATTTTTAGGGTATAATAAGTCTCTTATTCTTTTTAATAACATTGTTATTCTGAGGCTAACCAAAAATTTAAAAAAATACTTCTTGCCATTAATGCGACTTCTTGAACAGGTGCGGTAGAAACCGGATGGATGGATGGAAATGCATGAGAATGTTTTATATTTTGAACGTTATTTTTGACACTGATTACCAGCGGAGTTATTCATTACTTATCGATTTATCTGAAAGCCAGGTGCAGTCATAAAAAGAGCCACATCTGGCTCTAGAGCCATAGGTTCCCTACCCCTGCTTTAAACCATAACCAAGCATGCGTCACTACAGCTCTTGTCTCAAAGTAGGTGTACTGTCACCACCTGTCACATCACGCCGTGACTTATTTGGCGTTTTTTTGGTGATTTCGTGTAGTCCTTGTCTTGCGCTCCTATTTTTGTGTTTTTTCCTGTTTTGTTGGTATTTTCCTGTAGCAGTTTGATGTCTTCCTTGAACGCTATTCCCCGCACTTTGTTTTCGCAACCAAGACTATTTAAGTTGTGCGCACGCTATCCTTCTTGGTGGGGACATTGTTGATTGTCATGTCATGTACAGATGTACTTTGTGGACGCCGTCTGCTCCACACGCTGTAAGTCTTTGCTGTCGTCCAGCATTCTGTTTTTGTTTGCTTTGCAACCTTAAGCTTCAATGCTTTTTCTTAGCGGCCCTTGCCTTTGGTTTATTTTTGGTTTTAGCGTTAGGTACCCTTTTACCTGCACACTGCCTCCCGCATATTGTGATCACGACAAACCATGTTCCCAACATCTACAAAACAATTAGCTACCTGCTGCCACCTACTGATATGGAAGAGTATTACACGGTTACTCTGCCGAGCTTTGGACAACACAGACGCTCAACAACGACACATTATTTTCGGGTTATAATTACTGGTTTGCAAAAAAATATTTTTAACCCAATTAGGTGAAATGACATAATCTCCCACGGCACACCAGAGTGTATATCACGGCACACTAGTGTGCCGCGGCACAGTGGTTGAAAAACACTGTATTAGTGCGCATTCTCCCATTTACTTTAACAACAAATTGTACTATACATGTATTAACAGGCTTATTGGTGTGTTTAGTGGGACAGGCGAAAGTTATGTCGGAGAAAATGTGGTGTCAGGTCCAAACACTGATGACTTATTAAAAACAACACAAGTAGCAAGGAATTAAACAGAGAGATAATTAAATTTGGTTTAATTGAGGAGAGCGCGTACACCTGTACCCTTGATTAGATTAGATTTAGATTTATTGGTCCCCGTTGGGGAAATTCATTTTCACTGCCATACATTTAAACATATAGACATTAAACATCACAAAACAAAAATAACCAAAAGACATCATACATGACCAACACATTTACAGGCTTTACAGTCTTTGTACATGCTTTGTACAGTGTTCCAACACGCTCTGACAAAAGATTGTATGCCTCCTCTTTTATTTGGACTTTTTCTGATTACATGACAACAGCTATTTCTAAGGGGGGAGGGGGGGTCATAAACCGCCACTGCCTTTTGTTACAAAACAGTTAAAAAAAAAGGTCGTAAAACAGTTAAACGAAAAGGTCCCTTGAGTTTGGCCCGGTCCTGCTTCCTCTCCACTTTGTAGATCTCGGGTCAAGACAATATATTTCTGTGGATTACAATACATCAAAGAAACAGAACACCTTTATGTTGCTTCCCATCCGACAATGGAGTTTTGCAAGCCTTCTTCTTGTTAGGATCAAAGACAGCTTTTGTCTTCTCGCCGGGAACTCATGGCACACAAAGTTTTGTGATAACTTAGGTACAATTATTCTAACACCGTTAGTTTATAAACCCAGTAGAAAATGCGTCATGGACTGGTGCTTTAGCAGGAATCAAACCAAAACAGTAAATTATTGTGTCATCAGCGTAAAAATGGATATTAACGTCATAATTCATATGCAATTAACACGAAGGGCCCTAATATTGAACCCTGTGGCACCCCCTTGTGGATATTGAAAAAATCAGAACACAGACCGTCACATTAAAAACACTGTTATGTTTTTATCTCCCTGCCTTCTCTTTTGTTGTGATTTGTTTCCTCAGCTCGTTAGCCTCCAGCGAGGGGCGGACACTAAAGCACACCTGCAACCATTTTCTACCGAAGTGTATTTAAGCTCGTCACCCACAGCTGGTCTTGTCGGTTAATTTTTGATCCTGCACCTCCTACGTGCATGAACCAGCTTCACCTCGTCAGTCTGGTATGTTCCATCCATCCATTCATTTTCTACCGCTTATTCCCTTTTGGGGTCGCGGGGGGCGCTGGCGCCTATCTCAGCTACAATCAGCGGTGTACAACCTGGACAAGTCACCCCCTCATCGCAGGGCCAACACAGATAGACAGACAACATTCACACTCACATTCACACACTAGGGCCAATTTAGTGTTGCCAATCAACCTATCCCCAGGTGCATGTTTTTGGAGGTGGGAGGAAGCCGGAGTACCCAGAGGGAACCCACGCATTCACGGGGAGAACATGCAAACTCCACACAGAAAGATCCCGAGCCTGGCATTGAACCCAGGACTGCAGGACCTTCGTATTGTGAGGCAGACGCATTAACCCCTCTGCCACCGTGAAGCCCCAGTCCGGTATGTTGATTTTCCTTATTCATGTATTTCCTAACCTTGTTGTATTTAGTTTTCTAGCCTCTCTGAGGCAGTAGAGACTTTTTCCCAGTGCACTAGTGCGCCCTGGCTTTTCCACTGCCGACCACTGGGGAACCGGCTTCATTTAGTTTTCATGGTGTGCAATTTCTGCCCCATCGCTTTTCGGTACACCTTTTGGACTCATTAAATGTACTGCCTTTTTGTTATTCAAACTTGCCTCCCGTCTCTGCATCACCTCACTTATAGTAATTGGGTCACCCCCTTGACCATTTCTTAAAGGGGAACATTATCACAATTTCAAATGGGTTAAAAAAAATAAAAATCAGTTCCCAGTGGCTTGTTGTATTTTTTTTATTTTTTATTTTTATTTTACCGGTCCCCGAATATCCCTAAAAAAAGTTTTAAAGTGCTTGATTTTCGCTATTTGCGATGCGACTATCCATTTCCCTGTGACGTCATACAGTGCTGCCAATGTAAACAAACGGCGAATACCACAGCAAGATATAGCGACATTAGCTTGGATTCTGACTTGGATTTCAGCGGCTTAAGCGGTTCAACAGATTACGCTTGTATTGAAACGGATGGTTGGAGTATGAAAGTATTGAAGAAGAAACTGAAGCTATTGAGCTAATAGCTATTGACACTATTCATAGCCATAGAATGGCCGGATAGCTGCGTTAGCATCGACGGTAAAATGTGCGGACGAAACGATCAGGACTTTCGCATCTCGTGACACTGGAGCAACTTAAATCCTTCGATTGGTGAGTGTTATCCATGTTATCCAGGTTATCCATACGTCCATACATCTCTGTGCCATGTCTGCTTTAGCACCGCCGGTAAATAGCATGTTAGCATCGATTAGCGTAGCATGTTAGCATCGATTAGCTGGCAGTCAACATCAACAAAACTCACCTTTGTGAATTAGTTGACTTTATCGTTGCAAATGCATCTGCAGGTTATTCATACATCTCTGTGCCATGTCTGCTTTAGCACCGCCGGTAAATAGCATGTTAACGTCGATTAGCGTAGCATGTTAGCACCGATTAGCTGGCAGTCACGCCGCGACCAAATATGTCTGATTAGCACATAAGTCAACATCAACAAAACTCACCTTTGTGATTTAGTTGACTTTATCATTGCATATGCATCTGCAGGTTATCCATACATCTCTGTGTCATGTCTGTCATCGACGGTAAAATGTACGAACACTCCGGCACATTCAATGGGGGTCTGGCGGCAGACATCTTCGGGCGAGTGGTGCAACTTGAATCCCTCCCTGTTAGTGTTGTTACACCCTCCGACAACACACCAACGAGGCATGATGTCTCCAAAGTTCCCAAAAATAGTCGAAAAAACGGAAAATAACAGAGCTGACCCCCGGTGTGTGTAATGTGTTGAAAATGAAAATGGCGGCTGTATTACCTCGGAGACGTCACGTTCTGACGTCATCGCAAAAAGAGCGATAAACAGAAAGGCGTTTAATTCGCCAAAATTCACCTATTTAGAGTTCGGAAATCGGTTGAAAAAATATGTTTTTTTTTTCTGCACCATCAGGGTATATATTGACGCTTACATAGGTCTGCTGATAATGTTCCCCTTTAACACACTGGCTCCTGTCACTCAAATAATTTGTGAACCAGGAAACAACATGATTGCATGGTCCCAAACAAAGAAGCCTATGCTTTAAAATAGCATGATCCACAGTGTCAAAAGCTTTTGATGGATCAATAAATAGGGAAGCACATTTTTTTTTTTTTTTTTTTTTAAGAGCATCTGTACACAGCCTCCGTCACTTACTCACCTCAAAATCATCTGTGTGTGTCTCTCTTTGATAAAAAGTGAACATCTCGCAACTTCGCTCATCATCTCAGTGCACAGAGGTGGCGCCTCCTTGGTTTCAAGAGCTCGATGTAAATATTTCTTCACTCTCATGTCAAGCCCATATAAAATCACTGCAATGTCCCAATTCCATCGTTCATGTTAATGAGCCAGTTAATGGATATGGTTTGTTAGTGAACATCACAAGTTACAATCCTCCTTCACAATTATTTTATTCTAACGTTATACTCAGAACGACTTTGATACAAAAAAAAGAATCAAAAGAAGAAAGGTCATCTGCAGTTTTGATGATAAACATATTTATTTATCAATCCAATGCCATGTGTGATGTCTGTAGTAGGGTTTTCATGTATATATGTTATGTTGGATCCACTATGGACTGGACTTTCACAATATCATGTTAGACTCACTCGACATCCATTGTATCCGGTCTCCCCTGGACAGGGGGGGGTCACAAAAACAGGTCTAGAGCAGAACCCATGGAGACTGCTGTGTGGAAAATGATTTGCATAGATATCCTCTTCATGGAACTGTAGGTGTTGTTTAATGGCTATGAAAGATATTTAGGTCTTCCCAGTTCAAACCACAACCAAATAAACAAACAAAAAAAGTCTGACAACCCCAAAATGCATGTTGTTGCGCATTAGTGCAGAAAAATGTGCAAATACACTGACAACAACCTTTAATTTTCCCAGCCTTGCCAAAAGCGTCACCACATTAATTGTATACCTTTACAAATTAATTAATTTTAATCACATTTTACTTACTTTTATAAAGCAATGGACACAGAATGCTATAAAAAATTGCCAATTTTTGGGCCTAAATGGAATGTTGCATTAATGGGCTTTTTGTCTTGGCTACACATACAGTATTTATTAACCATCTTCATGATATAATAATATACAGTATGTAGTTCAGTAGTTGAATCGGGTTTTTCTAACGGGGAACGCAGAACACAATAGCATACATAAGCTCTGTCCCAACAATTGCTACTAAAACCATTAGGCTACAGAGTGATTTCCATCCTCCGTCAACATTATTTATCCAACATCATAAATTACGCCAAACATTGTGATTTGTGCAATCAGCGGCCAATTTACAGGAACAAACACACCAAAATAGAAGCTCAATAATTAATACTCTCATGCCTCTTAATTGTATTCAACAGCACATCAGATTTGACGGCCGAGTGGTCAGCCAGGGATGAATGGCTCACACTGTGAGTATCCATCCATCCATCCATTTTCTACCGCTTATTCCCTTTTGGGGTCGCGGGGGGCGCTGACGCCTATCTCAGCTACAATCGGGCGGAAGGCGGGGTACACCCTGGACAAGTCGCCACCTCATCACAGGGCCAACACAGATAGACAGACAACATTCACACTCACATTCACACACTAGGGCCAATTTAGTGTTGCCAATCAACCTATTCCCAGGTGCATGTCTTTGGAAGTGGGAGGAAGCCGGAGTACCCGGAGGGAACCCACGCATTCACGGGGAGAACATGCAAACTCCACACAGAAAGACCCCGAGCCTGGATTTGAACCCAGGACTGCAGGACCTCCGTATTGTGAGGCAGACGCACTAACCCCTCTGCCACCGTGAAGCCCACACTGTGAGTAATATGTCTTTAATGGAGTTTTACCAGTAAGTGCTGTGGGCTACGTTGTTAGAGTAAGTGGCAGTTGTAAGAGTAAGTGGTAGTTGTAAGAGTTTTATGGCCTCACTGAATATACATAAATTGTAATAGTCCTATAAGAAGAACAGGTTGCAGTGCAAAGCCTATTTTAAATATTAAAATTTCATTAAAAAAGTAGTATTTTGACAAGTTGGAAAGTTGTAAAATATGAAAAAAATGTTGGAGACTAAATCATCCATCCATCCAATTTCTACCGCTTATTCCCTTTCGGGGTTGCGGGGGGCGCTGGCGCCTATCTCAGCTACAATCGGGCGGAAGGCGGGGTACAAATTTTCCATTTTACAAAACTGTAAATAAGAACAAAAAAATAACATTACAATAGGGAAGAGATTCATATGGCCCCATTGCTGGGCAGATCTTGTGTGAAAGGAAGGGGGGGGGGGGTTTAATAATGTTGCAATGCTGTCTGCTGAATATGACGGAAAGTGCCACTCAACAAAATTCACGAGAAAATGTTTTACTGAAGTGAGATTAAGCCACAGAAAATTCAAACAATAAAGTTGAAATATTCCAAGAATAAAGTCGTACATTTACGAAAAACAATGTTGTAGTTTTACTCAAAGTAGTAGAAAGGAAGTCAAAATATTACAATAAATCAAGTAATTTGCCAAGGAAGGTGCTATGTTAACCACTGCTACTAAGTCTACTACGATACATATAAAAGTCAACGTATTACATAAGGAAAGTTAGAATTATAACAACAATTAGTAACATGAGGATAACGTCAAGCAGTGACACAAACGATATAGATACAAGAACATGGTTTTAAAGGCCTACTGAAATGAGATTTTCTTATTCAAACGGGGATAGCAGGTCCATTCTATGTGTCATACTTGATAATTTCGCGATATTGCCATATTGTTGCTGTAAGGATTTAGTAAAGAACATCCACTATAAAGTTCGCAACTTTTGGTCGCTAATAAAAAAGCCTTGCCTGTACCGGAAGTAGCAGACGATGTGCGCGTGACGTCACCGGTGTGAGGGCTCCTCACATCCTCACATTGTTTATAATGTGAGCCACAAGCAGTAAGAGCAATTCCGACAGAGAAAGCGACGATTTCCCCATTAATTTGAGCGAGGATGAAAGATTTGTGGATGAGGAAAGTTAGAGTGAAGCAAAAAAAAAAAAAAGGAGAAAAAAAGAAAAGGCGGCGGCAGTGGGAGAGTTTCAGATGTAATTAGACATATGTACTAGGATAATTCTGGAAAATCACTTTTCTGCTTATTGTGTTAATAGTATTTTAGTGAGATTATAAAGTATTACCTGAAAGTCGGTTGACTGCGGTGAACGCCAGTGTCTTTGACAGAAGCCGAGGAGCCAAGATCACAGCTGCCTTTTTGAGCTGCAGGACGAGGTCGCGTAATCCACTCAAGTCTCCGGTAAGAGCCGACTTAATATCGCAATTTTCCCATCCAAAAACTTGCTGGTTGACGTAAAGAAACATATTTGCTTGACCGCTCTGTGTTAAAGCTTCACAACAAACAAAGAAACACCGGCTGTATCTCGGTGCTAAATGCAGCTGCAATACACCGCTTTCCACCAACAGCATTCTTATTTGACGTCCCCATTATTAATTGAACAAATTGCAGAAGATTCAGCAACACAGATGTCCAAAATACTGTGTAAGTGTGCGATTAAAAGAGACTTTTAGCCGTGAGTGGTGCTGGACCAAAATGTTCTCTACAATGCGCGACGTCACACGCACACGTCATCATTCCGCAAAGTTTTCAACAGGAAACTCCGCGGTAAATTTAAAATTGTTATTTAGTAAACTAAACCAGCAGTATTGACACATGTATTGCAATGTTAATATTTCATCATTGATATATAAACTATCAGACTGCGTGGTCGGTAGTAGTGGGTTTCAGTAGGCCTTTAAAATATTAAAAAAAAAAAAAATGACCTTTCGTTTTCAATTGTAATTTTACTATTTGTTTTACGGCCTCATAGTCCCTTAATCCCAACTCCTAATCCTAAATTTTGTTAAAATGTTTGAATGCAGCAACTTTTCATCTTATAGTACTCAAAAGCACAGTGTATTAGCAACACCTGTTAGCTGGTACGCCTCATTAGAAGTCATTGGAGTGACTCACACCGTCATTAATATTCAGTGCTAATAAGATGATTAGCAGGCGAGGGGTCTCGTGAGCTAATAGGGAGCAACAAGTTAACATTAACCTCCTCGAATGAATGCTGATGCTGATTTCTCCTGAAATGCATATAACCCTTCTTCTATCGATATGCCTCCAGGCCTGGCTGGATTCCGTGTACCTGTTCCTCAGAATATGAAACGCAAGGTTGCGCAAGGTAACATGACACAATAATTCCGAACTATTCTTTTTAAAGAGATAACAAACCTGTTAACAGAGGTGGGTAGAGTAGCCAGAAATTGTACTCAAGTAAGAGTACTGTTACTTTAGAGATGTATTACTCAGGTAAAAGTAAGGAGTAGTCACCCAAATATTTACTTAAGTAGTTTTTTTCACAACATACTTTATACTTTTACTCAAGTACTGAGTAACTGATGAGTAACCTGTTTGTTTAATGATGACGGCAACAAATAATGCACAAAAACATAAAAATAGCAATGAACAAATTCAGAACCTGGGATATCTCTTAAGCAACTGAAACAATAATATATATTAAATAATATATATTTGGTTTTACACTGTATTGAAAAAAAAATTGAAAATTAATTTTACCTTTACTATTGGCTAAATTTTATATTCAAAAATGTAAGTTTCTCAATACCCGACCTGTTTTTTGTGCCTTTAAAAAAGATTTAGAACTCTACATTAAAACAATCTACCTTTAACAACCAAAATGTTGTGAAAACGATGATGCTGTGTTCCTAATTTAAAGGCGAACATTATCAGCAGACCTATGTAAGCGTCAATATATACCTCGGTGTTGCAGAAAAAAGACCATATGTTTTTTTAACCGATTTCCGAACTCTAAAAGGGTAAATTTTGCGATTTAAATGCCTTTTAATTGTTCGCCTGCCGGAGCAATGACCTTTCACCCGTGACGTCACATCGTGAAGCGACCCGCCATTTTCTCAAACACATTACATACACCAAGTCAAATCAGCTCTGTTATTTTCCGTTTTTTCGACTGTTTTCCGTACCTTGGAGACATCATGCCTCGTCGGTGTGTTGTCGGAGGGTGTAACAACACGAACAGGGACGGATTCAAGTTGTCTTACGTGGAGTGTATCGATTAGCACAGCATGCTAATCGATGCTAACATGGCAGAAATGGCAAGAATGTGTGGATATCCTGCGACACTCAAAGCAGATGCATTTCCAACGATAAAGTTAACGAAATCACAAGGGTGAGTTTTGTTGATGTTATTGACTTAAGAGCTAAACAGACATATTTGGTCACGGCATGACTGCCAGCTAATCCATGCTAACATGCTATCTAGGCTAGCTGTATGTACATTTGTAGTTATATTTCCATCCAGCCTTTCCCTCCACCCACATTTAATGCCAAACAAACACTTACCAATCGACGGATTTAACTTGCTCCAGTGATCAAAAGATGTTATCGTTGGTTATAAGGCGATCGCTGAAAAGCTTCAATAGCTAGTCGCTCAATAGCTTCAGTTTCTTCTTCAATTTCGTTTTCGCTATCTGCCTCCACACTCCAACCATCCGTTTCAATACATGCGTAATCTGTTGAATCGCTTAAGCCGCTGAAATCCGAGTCTGAATCCAAGCCAATGTCGCTATATCTTGCTGTTCTATCCGCCATGTTTGTTTGTATTGGCGTCAGTATGTGACGTCACAGGAAAATGGACGGGTGGATTTACAGATAGCAAAAATCAGGCACTTTAAAGCCTTTTTTTGGGATATTCCAACATGGGTTAAAATTTTGAAAAAAACTTTGAAAACTAAAATAAGCCACTGGGAACTGATTTTTATTGGTTTTAACCCTTCTGAAATTGTGATAATGTTCCCCTTTAAGGTATTCACTGAGATGAGGGAGAATATGGCTTTTCACTTTGTTTACTTTATATATATATATATATATATATATATATATATGAAGAGTTCATATGCAAAAGCAGATAAATCCATTTTGACCGATTCTGTATATTAACGATTTTCTGCCTGCTGGTGTTGCCGGTACATGCACAAGCGTACAATGGTTTATTTTATATCAACATAAGCAAGTCATGAAAGCCTAAACTTTTAAGAAATGCTGATGTAATGAATGGCTTTCAAGTAAGAGTGTTTGATGTGGTTTTACGTCAAAAGCAGATATATCCAAATTATGATATGTCGCAAAAACAGATATCTCCAAAATCGTTTTCTTTGCGGTCGTTATTTCGCATAATATTCAAGATAAAGATGGAGAGAAAAACAGAACGTTAAATTTATCGAAAGCCACATTTCAACGTAACAACTTTTCACATTTATTTACTTCATTATTTAACAGCTTCGATACCTTGGTACGTATAAATCTAGCTGTCCCTGCGAACATTGTTTTTTCGTACTTGCTAACCGGACATGCTTTTTTGGAACTGTGACCTCACATATTTACCTTGTGCTTTTCAGCACAAAATGAAAAAACAAAAAAAAATTGTTGCAATGAAGACAATGTTTTATTAATAAAACAAGCACAAATGCTCAACCTGGTTTGCCTATGAAAAACACTCCTGTGCAGATAATCAATCAATCAATCAATGTTTATTTATATAGCCCCAAATCACAAATGTCTCAAAGGACTGCACAAATCATAACGACTACAACATCCTTGGAAGAACCCACAAAAGGGCAAGGAAAACTCACACCCAGTGGGCAGGGAGAATTCACATTCAGTGGGACGCCAGTGACAATGCTGACTATGAGAAACCTTGGAGAGGACCTCAGATGTGGGCAACCCCCCCCCCTCTAGGGGACCGAAAGCAATGGATGTCGAGCGGGTCTAACATGATACTGTGAAAGTTCAATCCATAGTGGCTCCAAGACAGCAGTGAGAGTCCCGTCCACAGGAAACCATCTCAAGCGGATCAGCAGCGTAGAGATGTCCCCAACCGATACAGGTGAGCGGTCCACCCTGGGTCCCGACGAGCGGTCCATCCTGGGTCTCGACTCTGGACAGTCAGTACTTCATCCATGGTCATCGGACCGGACCCCCTCCACAAGGGAGGGGGGGACATAGGAGAAAGAAAAGAAGCGGCAGATCAACTGGTCTAAAAAGGAGGTCTATTTAAAGGCTAGAGTATACAGATGAGTTTTAAGATGAGACTTAAATGCTTCTACTGAGGTAGCATCTCGAACTGTTACCGGGAGGGCATTCCAGAGTACTGGAGCCCGAACGGAAAACGCTCTATAGCCCGCAGACTTTTTTTGAGCTCTAGGAATCACTAATAAGCCGGAGTCTTTTGAACGCAGATTTCTTGCCGGGACATACGGTACAATACAATCGGCAAGATAGGCTGGAGCTAGACCGTGTAGTATTTTATACGTAAGTAGTAAAACCTTAAAGTCACATCTTAAGTGCACAGGAAGCCAGTGCAGGTGAGCCAGTACAGGCGTAATATGATCAAACTTTCTTGTTCTTGTCAAAAGTCTAGCAGCCGAATTTTGTACCAACTGTAATCTTTTAATGCTAGACATGGGGAGACCCGAAAATAATACGTTACAGTAATCGAGACGAGACGTAACAAGCGCATGGATAATGATCTCGGCGTCTTTAGTGGACAAAATGGAGCGAATTTTAGCGATATTACGGAGATGAAAGAAGGCCGTTTTAGTAACGCTTTTAATGTGTGACTCAAAGGAGAGAGTTGGGTCGAAGATAATACCCAGATTTTTTACAGAGTCACCTTGTTTTATTATTTGGTTGTCAAATGTTAAAGTTGTATTATTAAGTAGAGGTCGGTGTCTAGCAGGACCGATAATCAGCATTTCCGTTTTTTTGGCATTAAGTTGCAAAAAGTTAGCGGACATCCATTGTTTAATTTCATTAAGACACGCTTCCAACTGACTACAGTCCGGCGTGTTGGTCAGCTTTAGGGGCATGTAAAGTTGGGTGTCATCAGCATAACAGTGAAAGCTAATACCGTATTTGCGTATGACGTCACCTAGCGGCAGCATGTAGATGCTGAAGAGTACAGGGCCAAGGACCGAACCCTGGGGAACTCCACACGTTACCTTAACATAGTCCGAGGTCACACTGTTATAGGAGACGCACTGCATCCTATCAGTAAGATAAGAGTTAAACCATGACAGGGCTGAGTCTGACATACCAATTCGTATTTTGATACGCTCTAATAAAATATTATGATCGACGGTATCGAAAGCAGCGCTAAGATCGAGGAGCAGCAACATAGATGACGCATCAGAGTCCATCGTTAGCAATAGATCATTAGTCAATTTTGCGAGGCCTGTCTCAGTCGAGTGATTTGCCCTGAAACCGGATTGAAAGGTTTCACATAGATTGTTAAACGCTAAGTGCTCATTTAGCTGCTCTGCAACAATTTTTTCGAGGATTTTCGAAATAAAGGGAAGGTGAGACACCGGTCGGTAGTTTACCATGAGGTCAGGATCGAGGTTAGGTCTTTTAAGGAGAGGATGAATAACCGCTTTTTTGAATGCAACGGGAACAGTGCCCGAGGAAAGTGATAAGTTTATAATATTTAGCACTGATGGACCTAATAATACAAAAAGCTCCTTGATAAGTTTCCCAGGAAGTGGGTCAAGTAAACATGTTGTTTGTTTTATTCCATTTACACGTTGTAACAATCCTTCTAATGTTATTTCATCAAAACGAGAGAAACTATTTTGGATATTTGCAGTATCCGCCGTATATACAATCGTATCTGTGTTACTATAACCCCGTTGTAGCTGGGACGCATTGTCTTTAATCTCCTTTCTAATAAGTTAAATTTTCTTATTAAAGAACTTCATAAAGTCATCTGCCGAATGGGTGGAGCTACTGGAAGGAGTCCCTTGTTGGGTTAGCGATGCTACTGTACTAAACAAAAATTTTGGATCGTTTTTATTAATGCGGATGAGATTTGAGTAATAATTAGTTTTAGCTAAGGTAAGCATGCGTTTATAAGTTATTAAACTATCACTCCATGCTTGATGGTGCACCTCAAGTTTAGTCGTGCGCCATTTGCGTTCCAGCTTTCTACATAATAATTTCTGAGCTCTAGTTTCTTCAGTAAACCATGGCGTACGCCTTTTTGGAGCCTTTTTTAACTTCAGCGGTGCTATACTATCAATGGTTTCGCGCAGGGCGTTGTTAAAGTTGTTAGTGAGGTTATCAATAGAGCCCACATACTTTGGGAACGGTGCCATTACCGAGGGCAGTAGGTCCGCAAAAGTCGTCGTTGTGGCAGCATTAATGTTGCGGCTGCTGTAGCAGTTATTATTATTATTAGCTTGCCGAACATGAGTCTGAACTTCGAATTTTATAAGGTAATGATCGGACATTACTTTAGTATACGGGAGTATCATAACTTTGGAGACGGTGATACCTCTGACAAGCACTAGGTCTATCGTATTACCGCTGCGATGCGTCGGTTCATTTATTATTTGTGTAAGACCACAGCTATCAATTATAGTCTGGAGCGCCACGCACGGTGGGTCCAATGGGGTATTCATATGGATATTAAAGTCCCCCATTATAATTATATTATCGGCGTGCGTCACTAGATCAGCAACAAACTCTGAGAATTCACTAATAAAGTCCGAATATGGCCCTGGGGGGCGGTAGATAACGGCCAGGCACAGAGGCAGAGGTGTGGCAGACTTCATAGAAAGCACCTCAAACGATTTATATTTATTATTTAAGTTAGGACTAAAGTTAAAGTTTTCGTTGTATATTAGTGCGACACCCCCTCCCCTTTTGAGGTGACGGGCAATATGCGCATTCGTATAGTTAGGAGGGGATGCCTCATTTATCGCAAAAAAGTCGTCTGGTTTAAGCCAGGTTTCGCTAAGACCGATGACGTTAAGGTTGTTGTCTCTAATGACCTCATTGACTAATAACGTTTTGGGAGACAAAGATCTGATGTTTAGAAAGCCCATATTATAGGTAGTGGGCTGTTTTAAGGAGTTGTTGATAAAATTATCCGTAGTAGCAATATTAATAATGTTGCGTTTATTATGCGCAGTGTACTTAAAATAATTACGACCATATCTAGGAATTGATATGACGGGAATTTTCAGATTGTCTACTTGGCGCTGCGATAAACTGAACGCATCATAATTTGCCACCTCAGTAGAACGCATGTCTAACTCTGACGTAGTCATAGACACAGTAGAAAAAACATTTTGTGAGTTGTGTATTATTCTACGAAAATTGCTATGTGTACAGGGATCATCCAGCCTGGCGCTGGCTAGTTCTAACTTAACTGACTCCATACCCAGGCTAGCAGGCTCTGTAATTGCCTGTGACCGGGCTTGCTCTAGTGCAGTTAGTCAAATGTGGCTCAATGCAAAGTCTATGTTCCGAGACAAGAGGATAGCGCCTTCCTGGTTAGGCTGAAGGCCGTCTCTCCTCAGCAAGCCAGGTTTGCCCCAGAAAGAGGGCCAATTATCAATAAACGTAAATCCCTGTTGTCTGCAGAAGCTATCCAGCCACCTGTTAAGAGAGACTAATCTGCTATATCTCTCATCATTGCCTCTCCCAGGCAGGGGGCCAGAGACAATTACTCGATGCCTGGACATCTTTCTGGCGAGATTACAAGCCCTGGCTATGTTTCTCTTTGTAATCTCTGATTGTCTCATCCTAACGTCATTGGAGCCAACGTGTATTACTATATTCGCATAACTAGTGGTGCGGTTAGCCTGCCGTACGTGTTTACTAGACCTGTTGCGAGTTAGCTCCCTAAGATTAGCTTCAATGTCAGGTGCTCTGCCCCCGGGAATACACTTAATTGTGGCTGGTTTGCTAAGCTTTATGTTTCGGGTGATGGAGTCCCCTATGACTAAAGTGTGGTGCCCGGTAGACTGGGGTGTAGGACTAGCTAAAGGGCTAAATCTATTATGCGTCTCAACCGGTACACCGTAGCTTGTAGGCCGATTAGGGCTGCTACAAGCTGGGCTAGTTAGCTCGCTACAGCTAACGCTAGCAGATGTGTCCGCAACATCTAAGGTTACGAAATTACACTGCTCTAACTGGCGGACACGGCTCTCTAGCAAAGCCAACCTATCCATGAGTAAAGTGCACGAAGCGCAGGAAGCCATACTCACAGAAACTTTCCGTCGCCGAGTGGGGTGCCAGCTGTCTTCGGGAAGTGGTGGTCACGGTGGCGGGGGAGAAGCTTCCTTCAGACCGGCGCTGCCTTTCTCCGCTAGCCTCGTTAGCTTAGCAGCTAGCTAGCTGAGGGCGAAGTGGTGGGACAGAGATCGGGTGATTTGCAAGTTAAATTGAACTATTAAATATGTTCGATAAGTTGTAAATAAAGCTGTAAAACAGTTAAAATCACACAGATAGAACGATACTTAGCTTTTTTGTAACAAGAGCAGTCAGCGAGCAGTCATTCACGTTACAGCTCACTCATCATCGCTATCGACATTAGCTCCATGCTTGACAACATCGTTTAACGCAGCGGTGTAAAACTCACGGACACGCATGCTAGCGCCAACGGACACGCATGCTAGCGCCAACATCAAATAATAACTTCAACAGGTCAGTTTTTTTCGCTGGCTTAACATTGTTCACAGGAGAAGCTTCCAAATTATTCATGCGTGGATAACAACACTGAGTGAGTCCGTGCGCGACCCCATTTTGTTTGTCACGTGATCCCGTACTGCAGCGCTGGTTGGGCAAACGGATATATCGGCTTTTGTGGTAGATGATCCATGGCGCTTATCGGCCTTTGCAATAAATCGCTGAACTAAATGACGTTAAAAGCGGCATTTGTCCGCATTTGCAAACAAATTGATTTTGGTATACCACAATAGAAGTGGCGGACTATATATTACCGAGGCTGGGCTAAACTTTATCAAAATGGCGTTTATCGGTTTTTGCGTATGAACTCTTCATATATATATATATATATATATATATATATATGTATATATATATATATATATATATATATATATATATATATATATATATATATATTTTTTTTTGCCTTATATTTTAGTTAATTTGAATTTACAACCCCCTGGTGCTGTTTTTTTACGTTGTTTATACTGTTTTGTACTGTTTTTGTACTTACTTTGATTATTATTTTCAACTGTTTGTAAATCTTGAAATTTATAAATAAAGGTTTGTAAAAAAAAAAAGTGCAGTTAATCATGTGACCGCCTGGCTATGTTTGATTGATGAAACGGAGTCAAACGTCACCAGTGACTGCATTTGATTGGTGAAACGCAGGCATGTGATAGATCCCACTTCGAAGGTCTGTCTGACAAACCAAAAGAAACAAAGCGTGCATTAACAGATCGATAAAAATCAGTAGCGAGTAGCGAGCTGAATGTAGATAAATGGAGCGGAGTAAAAGTAGCGTTTCTTCCCTATAAATATACTCGAGTAAAAGTAAAAGTATGTTGTATTAAAACTACTCTTAGAAGTACAATTTATCCCAAAAGTTACTCTAGTAGATGTAACGGAGTAAATGTAGCGAGTTACTACCCACCTCTGCCTTTTAAGTTACAGAAAAATAAAAAGTCACCCCATGACTCGGTGCCATGCTGCAGTAATACAGCGATACAGACACAACCAGGGACACAATAGAACAGTACGTCTTGAACTTTTTTCACTAAGTACCACCTAAAAAAAAATACTCCAAATACCACCATGATGTCCAACATTAGAATACAGTAGCATAATAGGCATAAGTGTTCATTAAAAACAAGGCCAAGTTTTTTTTTCGACAGCATATTTCATATTTTTTTACACACAGTTTGAACAGTAACACTGAATATAGAACAATTAAACACTACCCTTAAATAAAGTTCCGTTTCAGTTTATTTTGAACATGCAAAAAATACAACGTAATGCATCACATATTTCCAGTTGTTTCATTACAGCACGTCCGAAAAGGAGTAGGAAGAAGCAGATCTTATTTAATGCTACCCCTTTTCAGAGTATAGCTATTTAATTCCATTTCCTTGTTTTCTGTTTGTAACAGAACAGTGACTGAATAAAATAATAAATACATAATATACCATAGTAAGTAAACAAATAATAAATACATAAATAATCATTATGTCAAAAGAAAAAAGGTTTAAAATGTTAATCATAATTGTTCTTCTCTGTACTTTTTGAACACTTGTAGTTTGAACAGTCTCTTAATATCAATCATATTCGTGCTTTAATTTGTTTAATTGATCCTTTCCATAATTGAATTTCACATACTGATAGACTAAAGGTTTTAAGTGTTGAACGTGCATACAAATGTTTCAAATTGGATTTTCCTCTAAGATTATGTTTCTCCTCTTTTTTGTTGAGAAGAATGGTTGTACATTCTTGGGTGGCAGGTTATAGTTTGTTTTGTACTGTTTGCACAATAACTCAGATATGGTAACACGAGCGAGCAGTAGAGAATATGAAGTGATTTATGGTAAATATATTATATTTTACTTCTTACGAAGTTGTTTTAATGGATAGTGTTGGGTATCAAAGGTATTAAAAAAAAGTACCATATAATTTTCACCATAGACATTGTTCCAACTTTGAATCCTCAGATCATTGTTGAAAGCTGTCATACTTTGTTGTGTACATATTCTTCAAAATGTCTTTCTGTTAATGATCCTCTTCTCGTAGTTTCTGTCATAGATTATGAAAACTGGTAGATTGTCAGGACTTGGACTATGTTTACCCAGGGTGCAAAGCGACTGGACTGGAAAAGGCGTGAAGGTAAAGACATGATTTAATTAATCTATCAAAAGAACAAACCAATGGCGCGCACCAGGCGGAGACACAAAGTTAGCTAGGAACAAAAACGTAAACACATAGCCTGAACTATGGACATAAACAAAACATTTACTGTGGCGTGAAAAAGTCAAAAACAGAGCAATGGCATGAGCACTATGGCATGGACTGCCTGATACCCGAATCATTCGGGTATCAGGTGTAATGCCACCAGGCTGACTACCTGGCAACTACAGTCTTAAATAGGTGCGAGTGTCCGAACACCAGCAGCAGGTGAAAATAATGCCACCATGACAACCAAAACAAACAAAGGTGCAACAAAAAACAGGAACTAATGGAGTCAAAAACAAACAGAACATGATCACAGGACATGACACAGATGATCAATGATGTTGGATATTAGGAGGCTACTTGTGGTATTATTATCAAAATCCTTAGTAAAAATATTATCAATAATTGTGACGCTGCGTCCTGATATTCTGCTTGGCCTTGTGATTTTAGGATATAAAATCAGGCTATACATTGTGTTAATAAAGTGATATATGGGCTTTTGTTTGTTAGTGTTCAAGAGGTCAATGGTAAAGTCTCCTGAACTGATTTCAGCAAAAGTTGCATAAATAATTAATCAAATTTTTGGCGTACCACTAGATAGAGCTTGTGTACTACCATGAGTGGTACACCTACCATAGTTCTCAAATGGGGGTACGCGTACCCTTGGGGGCACTTGAAGGTATGCCCAGGGGTACGTGAGATTTAAAAAAAATATATTTTAAAAACAGCAACAATTCAAAAACCCTTTATAGATATATTTATTGAATAATACTTCAACAAAATATGAATTTAAGTCCATAAACTGTCAAAAGAAATGCAACAATGCAATATTCAGTGTTGACAGCTAGATTTTTTGTGCACATGTTCCATAAACATTAATTTCTTTTTTTTTTGTGAAAAAATGTTTAGAATTAAGTTCATGAATCCAGATGGATCTCTATTACAATCCCCAAAGAGGGCACTTTAAGTTGATTACTTCTATGTGTAGAAATCTTTATTTATAATTCAATCACTTGTTTATTTTTCAACAAGTTTTTAGTTATTTTTACATCATTTTTTTCCAAATAGTTCAAGAAAGACCACTACAAAGGAGCAATATTTAGCACTGTTATACAATGTAATAAATCAGAAACTGATGATATAGTGCTGTATTTTACTTCTTTATCTCTTTTTTTCCAACCAAAAATGCTTTGCTCTGATTAGGGGGTACATCACTGAAAAAAGCTTGAGAACCACTGCAATAGAGAAACGCTGCACACAGAAGTCAATATGGAAAATATCTTCTTTTGTTTTCACTTTATTGTATTAGACAAAGCGTGTAGGACCGTACAGTATGCGCTTTAAACGTAATAACTCTCCTCAAATCTCCAGGCCTCTGTATCATCACATTGATTCCGAGACGAATTGCTTGATAGTAATGTCCTTTCCCTATGAAAAATGAGCCCCATTTATTTATTTATTTTTTTGCAGAATTAATACTTACCGGACGGAAAGCTAATTTTGCAGCATTTTCATGTGAATTATCGACGTGCTTTGCCATCTGTTTCTTATTAGACTCGCGCTGGTTGCAAATATGCAAACGATGAAAGAAGGCTACGGTCGTTTGGTGTGTAATAAAAGAAGAAATGCATGAGAATGGACTGGATTCACCTTGTTGACAAAACAAACAATGGTTAGCGTGTAGACTGGCTTTTATTTGATACCATAATACGCGGCCCGGGGGCCATTTTTGGCCTGCAGTTCCTTTTTTATTGGCCATCAGCATATTGTAAAAACAAATACTCAACACTATTTTACACTAATTTGAGTTGTCATCAATTACACAAAGCTTAGCTGTGGATATTTTGTTTACCTTAGCATGTATTGACCCACATTGGATTGGTTTTAGCTAGATCAGGGTTTTATGAAGCCTAACCTCCATTAGTGAGATACCGATCACATGTATTAAGTGTGAACATTTTAATGTATTTGTGGCAAGTGCTGTTGACAATTCAACAATATCAACACAAATTAGACTACTTTAAACTATTTCCTTATTCTCTTTTATCACATATAATTGTTTGAGCAAAAACTACCATCTACAACTCATTTAAATCATTTTAAGTCCTGTGTTCAGGGAAATATTACCTGGGTTTGTTAACATAAATAAAACAACAAAAAAACTATGTTTTTGAAAATAAAACAATCATATACTATTCCCTTAGTAATGACACTACTGCTGGCCGATTATTCTTTTTTATCTACTTATTTTATTAGAGCGTATCAAAACATGAATTGGTATGTCAGACTTAGCCCTTTCTTGGTTTAACTCTTATCTTACTGACAGGGTGCAGTGCGTCTCCCATAACAATGTGACCTCGGACTATGTTAAGGTAACGTGTGGAGTTCCCCAGGGTTCGGTCCTTGGCCCTGCAGTCTTTAGCATCTACATGCTGCTGCTGAGTGACATCATAAGCAAATACGGTGTTAGCTTTCACTGTTATGCTGATGACACCCACCTCTACATGCCCCTAAAGCCGACCAACACGCCGGATTGTTGTCAGCTGGAGGCGTGTCTTAATGAAATTAAACAATGGATGTCCGAAAAGTTTTTGCAACTCAACGCCAAAAAAAACGGAAATGCTGATTATCGGTCCTGCTAGACACCGACCTCTATTTAATAATACAACTCTAACATTTGACAACCAAACAATTAAACAAGGTGATTCATAAAAGAATCTGGATATTATCTTCGACCCAACTCTCTCCTTTGAGTCACACATTAAAAGCGTTACTAAAACGGCCTTCTTTCATCTCCGTAATATCGCTAAAATTTGCTCCATTTTGTCCACTAACGACGGTGAGATCATTATCCATGCGTTTGTTACGTCTCGCCTCGATTACTGTAACATATTATTTTCGGGTCTCCCCATGTCTAGCACATGCCCTGCCCACATATGCAGTCCTCTCCAAGGTTTCTCATAGTCATCATTGTCACCGACGTCCCACTGGGTCTGAGTTTTCCATGCCCTTATGTGGTCTCTACCGAGGATGTGGTAGTGGTTTGTGTTGTGGTTTGTTCAGCCCTTTGAGACACTAGTGATTTAGGGCTATATAAATAATCATTGAATGATTGATTGACTTATGAATTTCCTTCTAATAGCTGCTTAATTTCTGTTTTTACGTGGTTTCATCTACTTTTTAAACTTTTACTATCCATTTATTTCTTGTTTTGTTTCAAGCTAGTTAAACAGTTAGCAGCTGTGATAAGCATGCCTTCTTGTCAACTGCGTTCTGTAACATGTTTAGCCTTGTCATCCAGTGATAATATTATTTGTAAGAAATGTAGATCATTTGCCGAATTGGAGGACTTACAGTAGAGAAGGGACTCATATAGCCTCATTCCTGGCTTGATTTTGTGTAAGATGAAGAGAGGTTAATCATTTTTGCAATGCAGTCTGCTAAAAATGATGGAAAGCCCCACTCTACATTGCCACTGTTGCTGTGGTGAAATGCTTGGGAATGCCACAAAACGCATTTTGAGATTTTTCAACAGTCTACTGCCATCTGGCGGCTTAAGTAGATAGTGCATCTTCCCAATTTGTCACGTTTCGTGTGTCAGCTAAACCGCGACGAATGGGCTCCATGTGTATACAGTAGATACACAGTTAGCTGTGAGCCGCCTAACCAAAAATAAAAACGGTTCTGATATTGCTCAGTTTGCTCTACCAGTTGATGGTGTGAGTAAAAAAAAGGAAGTATTGATCAGTATGTGTGGGTTTTTGGTAAACCTTGACATGGAGGTCCCTGTTTTCTCCAATATGGACATCACTGTCCCAAAATGGCTATATATAAGGATATGTTAAAGACCTACTGAAATGAAATTTTCTTATTCAAACTGGGATAGCAGGTCCATTCTATGTGTCATACTTGATCATTTCGCGATATTGCCATATTTTTGCTGAAAGGTTTTAGTAGAGAACATCGACGATAAAGTCCGCAACTTTTGGTCGCTAACAGAAAAGCCCTGCCTTTACCGGAAGTCGCAGACTATGACGTCACCCGTTGAGGGCTCCTCACATCCTCACATTGTTTTTAATGGGAGCCTCCAACAAAAAGAGCTATTCGGACCGATAAAACGACAATTTCCCCATTAATTTGAGCGAGGATGAAAGATTCGTGTTTGAGGATATTGATAGCGATGGACTAGAAAAAAAAAAAAACGCGATTGCATTGGGACGGATTCAGATGTTTTTAGACACATTTACTAGGATAATTCTGGGAAATACCTTATCTTTCTATTGTGTTGCTAGTGTTTTAGTGAATTTAACAGTATCTGATAGTTGGAGGGGTTTGTCCACAGGTGTCTTAAAGCCAGTGTCTGATGGAAGTCGACGTCACCTGTACGGACTGCACAAGCTCAGCTGATCTCTGGTAAGTTGTTGTTGTTGGTTTATACATTTTATCACAAATTTCTCACCGAAAACTGCTGGTTGACATTTGGTCGGGATCCATGTTCGCTTGACCGCTCTGATCCATAGGAAAGCTTCACCTCCGGGAATTTTAAACAAGGAATCACTGTGTTGCAAAAGATTCAGCAACACAGATGTCCAAAATACTGTATAATTATGTGGTTTAAGCAGACGACTTTTAGCTGTGTGTGTGCGCAGCGCTCATATTTCCTAACAGTTTGTGACGTCACGCGTACACGTCATCATTCCGCGACGTTTTCAACAAGAAACTCTCGGGAGATTTAAAATTGCAATTTAGTAAACTAAAAAGGCTGTATTGGCATGTGTTGCAATGTTAATATTTCATCATCAATATATAAACTATCAGACTGCGTGGTGGGTAGTAGTGGGTTTCGGTAGGCCTTTAAAGTTCTTCTGTGGCTACAAGGTGGTACAAAACATTAAAGAAAACGTCTCAGTCGGATCTTTCCTATTCACTCTGATCATAACTTTCCTTACTTTTCTTTCACCACATAAACTGTCATTCTGACTCCCTAAAACCATCATCGTCATCATCATCATCATCTATGCGTTCGTTCCAATCCCCTGTGATGAAGGCTGTTGTCATCACACACACTAATAGAGAGAGAGAAGGAGAGAATGAGAGAGAAAGGAGAGCAATTAGCATCTCTGTGTCAGACTCAAACCCAAGAGAGGCGTGGGTCGTCTGTTTTTTGTTTTGTTTTGTTTTTATGCACAAGAACCCCTACAAACTTGTATATGTCGCTACAATCAAGAAGAAAAAAAGTCCTAAAACTCCTAGAAATAAAGTTGTGCATTCTTTTTAACTTGGCCTAGTTTTACCTATCACACTTTCGAGGGCACTTTAGAGGGCCCCACAATACCTGACCGAGCTTCTGCAACATCAAACCTCGTCTAGAGCCTTAAGGTCAGCTGACCAACTGCTGTTGGCGGTCCCCAGATCCGGGCTAAAGACCAGAGGGGACAGAGCCTTTTCCGTTGCCGCTCCTAAGCTCTGGAACAGCCTTTCCCTCCACATTAGGTCAGCCCAGAGCCTGGGAGTCTTCAAAACCCTTCTTAAGTCCTACCTCTTCTCGCTGGCCTTTCACCTGAGCTGAGTCCACCCACTAGGCCACAATTTCTAGTCCCCCCACCCCCTTCACTTTAATATTATTTTTTCAATTTGTCGCACTTTTATTATTACTATTTTTGCAATGTTTTAACTTTTTATTCGACCCCTTTTACTGTATTGCTTTTGCATCTTGTTTAGCTCATTCATTGTTTATGTTCTTTGTTTGTTTTTTTGTTTTGTTTTTTGCTCTATGCTTTTTAACCAGTAGAGCACTTTGGTAAATGTGCTATACAAATAAATATGCCTTGCCTTGCCCTTGCCACTTTCTGAATCTTTTAAATATGCATAATAAAATATAATTATTTCAAACCTGGACAACAAAATTCAAAATTTTTTTTTTGAAGATATGACATTTTTGCCATTTATGAAAACATGATTTATAACAAATTCAATTGATATTATTTACAATATGTTAAGGTTTTTTTAATCAACGTTGGTTAAAAAAAGGAGGAAATCTTATTTTTCGAGGCTCACTCCTGCAGAGGATCGTTCAGTATATTGACTGACTAGATCAGGGGTCGGTAACCCAAAATGTTGAATGAGCCATATTGGACCGAAAATACAAAAAATAAATCTGTCTGGAGCCACAACAAATGAAACGTCTTATATAAGTCTCAAAATGTCAATATTAGTTGTAAGAGCCTACTATCAAAATTGCAGGCTTATGCAAATCTTTGTTCACAGAAATGTTGTAATGTAATCTGCACATTTTTTCAACATTGGAAAGCATTTGTAAAACAGAGGCTTCTCAGAGGGTGAAATAAGTCCTGGAAATGACGGGTTTAGAATGGCCGAATGTATAGATGTGTGTCCAAGTTAAAGCTGTCATCTTCTAATTGTTATATTCCCATCTTTGCAAGCTGGGTAACGTTTACTGTGGTCTGGAACAACATGTCACACAAACAACTATGAGAAATGCAGCCAATATTACATACGGATAATGTGTCATGACACATGCAAATATAAATTAAATACACAAAGAGGACATAAGTAAATGAAATTAAATAAAGTCAAATATACCTACAAAGAGGCATAATGATGCAACACGTACATATAGCTGGCCTAAATAGTGTGTTAGCATCGATTAGCTTGCAGTCATGCAGTGACCAAATATGCCTGATTACCAGTCCACGCAACTCAATAGTATCAACAAATGTCACTTTTGTGCGTTCACGCACAGCATAAAATGTTTGGTGGACAAAATGAGACAAAGAAAGAGTGGCATAAAACGCGTCTTTCTATGGCGCCGTCGGAGAAAGTTATACATGTAAACAAACTGTTATGTCACACTCCACACAACTACGGTCAGATCAAGGACTACCAAAATTAGTGGGACAGAACGACGCTCTCCAAATACTCTCACCAGTGAAGTATAGACACAAACATATTAAATAGTGGGATCTAAAAAATAGGAATGTTTGTGTCATGTTTACCCTTCAGAAACCATATTACAACAAAAATGGATTCCCCCCCAACCCCATCTTTTTCCATTTTTGTACTATTTTGAAAAAGCTCTAGGGAGCCACTAGGGCGGCGCTAAAGAGCCTTAGAGCCAACCCCCGGACTAAATAGATAGGTAGCAATATTGAGGCCAATGCTGTAATGTTTAAGCCTTTAAACACTTTTTAATACATGGTGTTTAATATTCCAATTGACTAGACCTTCGACTCTTTACCAAAGGAAACTGGATATATTCCAACAATTGGTGCCGTGACCCGGATTGCCGTTTCTGGGGTCGGGTCCGCTCGGGGGACCGAGGGGAAGTCCACACAGACAATTCTAGCTTAGATACAGGTGAGAAAAGAACAATTTGATAACATTGGTGTTAATATTGAATCATTTAAAATGTATTAACAGTTTAAACTAGACAAATTAAATAAAAACATTTGAAACAATGTATAAATAAGGATGATTGGCCTTACAAAGGGTGGGGAAGCTAATCATTATGAGAGGCAGGTGTGAGTTTAAGGCTCCGAGCAACGGAACGTAAACAAAAGGAGCCAAGTGGCGCTAGGAATGAAACTAGTCTTAAAGGCCTACTGAAATGAGATTTTCTTATTTAAACGGGGATAGCAGGTCCATTCTATGTGTCATACTTGATCATTTCGCGATATTGCCATATTTTTGCTGAAAGGATTTAGTAGAGAACATCGACGATAAATTTCACAACTTTTGGTCGCTAATAGAAAAGACTTGCCTTTACCGGAAGTCGCAGACGATGACGTCACCCGTTGAGAGCTCCTCACATTGTTTTTAATGGGAGCCTCCAACAAAAATAGGTATTCGGACCGAGAAAACGACAATTTGATTTGTGTTTGAGGATATTGATAGCGACGGACTAGAAAAAAATAAATAAAATCAAGTTAAAAAAAAAACGCGATTGCATTGGGACTGATTCAGATGTTTTTGGACACATTTCCTAGAATAATTCTGGGAAATCCCTTATCTTTCTATTGTGTTGCTAGTGTTTTAATGAGTTTAATAGTACCTGATAGTCGGAAGGGTGTGTCCACGGGTGTCTTGAGGCCAGTGTCTGATGGAAGTCGACGGCAGCTGTATGGACGGCACAAGCTCAGCTGATATCCGGTAAGTGGTGACTTTTTACCACAGTTTTCTCACCGAAACCTGCTGGTTGACATTTGGTCGGGATCCATGTTCGCTTGACCGCTCTGATCCATAGGAAAGCTTCACCTCCGGGAATTTTAAACAATGAATCACCGTGTGTTTGTGTGGCTAAACGCTAAAGCTTGCCAACTCCATCTTTCTACTTTGACGTCTCCATTATTAAGTGAACAAATTGCAAAAGATTCAGCAACACAGATGTCCAAAATACTGTAAATTTGCGGTTAAAGCAGACGACTTTTAGCTGTGTGTGTGCGCAGCGCTAATATTTCCTTACAGTCCGTGACGTCACGCGTACACGTCATCATTCCGCAACGTTTTTACCAAGAAACTCCGCGGGAAATTAAAAATTGCAATTTAGTAAACTAAAAAGGCCGTATTGGCATGTGTTGCAATGTTAATATTTCATCATTGTTATATAAACTATCAGACTGCGTGGTCTGTAGTAGTGGGTTTCAGTAGGCCTTTAAATTTAACTTTAACCTTCACGCCTTGCCCGCGCCAACTTTCCTTTGCATTCCAGAAAAACAAACCCCAAAGTCCACGTTATGACAAGGTTAAAAATCTTAAAACAGCGCTCTTACCATGTGTACCTAATGAAGTGTCCCGTGAGTGTACATCGTAATCAGTGCAAACATTCAATGCTTTTCAGTGTGATGAACCCTTTCATGCGAGTCTGGAAGAGCGAGCAATTAATCCGGCGAGCTAATCAAGCCAAATTCATCAGTTTTACTAATTCCATCATTTGGCAGTGAACTCAGCAACGCAGGTGCAAACAGCACAATTATCCTTCCAAAAAAATGAAATGATATCAAACCGGTTGAACTCAGCCACTTGAACGCAGACGAAAAGCAGCGAAGATGGCGCCACAAGCCATTTATTTCGCTGTTAGTAGTTGTGAGGAAATAAAAATAGAAAAAACCCTCCAAAAAAGGGCAACAGAGCTAAAAATGGGAAGGTGATTGACGTACGCATGCATGGGTTAAGACAAGTTCTAACCTCACAAATGATCAAGAATGCAGCAGCTAAGCAGAATCTCCTCTCGCCTTGCTCCTTTAACAAGAATCTTGTCTTTTCATGTCTTTAGTTTGTCATGTGCCTGACGTCTTTCCGTGTTTTTTTTTTTTTCATCATCGTGTGTTCCAACGAGAAGAGCTTGATGTTGTTCAGCTCGCAGATGTCTCAGTCTAATGTAAGAAACAGTCCCTCCAGGATTTTGCAAACTCTTTTTGTGATTGTCGCGGCCTAAAATGTCTGAATTCGCTCCAGCTTTTTCAGAAAGTTGCAATTTTGACACTTATTTTCTTTCAACAACATTTTGTGATTTAAAAAACAACACACACAACAGTATTCGAAGTGTTCCTTGTAACCTTAACCTAAAAAAAAAAATTGTCAACTAAAAACTAAAACAAAGTGATGCTTTACTTGTTTTATAACGCACAGACTTAAAAGCACACACTAAATCACGGGTGGCAAACATACGGCCTGAGGGCCGGATCAGGCCTGCGAACAGTTTTTATCCGGCTTTACAGGATGAGTTTGCTAAGTATAAAAATGTACCTGAAATTTTTTAATAAAAGAAACAGCTGTTCTAAATCTGTCCAGTGGATGTCACTATAGAAATTCTTTGTATCTTTGTAGATGATACATATGTAAAAAATCAACATTATGTTAGTACATCAGTCAAGGAAAATGATCAAACTACATAAAAAACATCCTATAATTAAAATATTTATATCATTTTTTTAATGTTAATAGATCAAAAATTAACACCAATGAGTTGACTGCTGAACATTATCACATTATTTATTCAGAAAATATAAATAATGACAAATAAAGATAGAATACTATTAACCGTAGCATGTAAATGTAAAAAACAAAAAACAAACATTATGATTAGTACAATTTCAGAAGGTACTTGTTCTATTTTCGAACAAAGAAAACAATCCGAAGTTGTCTTTATTTTCAAGTTATTGTGCAGTGATTTTACCAGTCCGGCCCACTTGGTAGTAGATTTTTCTCCATGTGGCCCCCCCATCTAAAATGAATTTGACACCCCTGCACTAGATGGCAGTAAATTAATGATAATATTATTATGTAAAACTATGTTTTTGTCCAAGTCTAGGTAATATTATTTCATTATTTCATAAAACTACTATAGTTGTTTGTATTACATTCCAATTGTTGAGATTTTCAGACAGTATTTCGTATCTAAAAGTGTTTCTTTCTAAAAATGCATGTGATGTGTTAAAATTGGGCTATTGATGCCCATGTCTGCTGTACAGATTTACTTTACGAAAGAAAAGTTTTGGATACTTCTCTTGTCCTATTTGTATTTGAATTTATGAAATAGATGTATTTACTGTTTGGCACAGCTCGAAGAAGAGGGCAGAGAAGAAGAAGAATAAAAAAAGACGGGGAAAGGAATTGGACAGAGGGACAACAACAACAACAACAGAGCAACATCAGCAAATAGCATATGTAGAAATATGATACAAAAAGTGATAGCAGAGAAGCAGTTAGTGAAATAAATAATAACAACAGAAATGACAATGTGTCACCACCTGCTGCCACCTTGTGGTTTGTATTCAGTTTTCCTCTGTTGGTGCAGTTGACCTTTTGACCTCACTGCTTTTCTCTTTCCTCTTAGAGTTCCTGTTTCCCCTTTGTGGGCGGAGTTGTGAGACGTACAGCTGCTTCCCATTTTCCCCGGAAGATATTTAATCTGCACCTTGGCGGCTGGATGGCCCTGGGCGATTCCACTCCTTGGCTCCATGACTGACGACTTCCATGTCCTATGCTACTTGTTATCCTGGTCGCTCCCGGTGCCATCCAGCTTGGTTCCTAGTCAGCTGTTGCACGTCTTGCAACTCCAGCCTAAGTTTAGACTAGATTATTATATAGTTTTTGTTGTATTTCCACGAAGCCCATTTTGAGTTCTCCTTTTTGCTTTGTCGCCTTTTGTTCTCGCCTATGTGGAGCACCCTGTGTTGTGAGTACGATACCAAGAGTAAAGAAACTGTTCGACTCACCTCTTATCTGTTTGTATCCTTGGGTTAATCTTAAATGATGACATACCAAGCCGTAATAAAATGAACATTATTACACTACAAATGGAGAAATACAAATACTATTAGAAATAGCACTATTGATAATGAATAATAACAACAATTACCTTTATTATCAACAACAATAATAGTGAGATGATTATTGACAGGTGCGTGAGTCTAAACAAATCAGGTACGTGGGTCCAAGTGAATCAGGTGAACTAATTGGTGGTCATGGTAACCAAACAAGGGAGCTGCAACAGGAACTAAAAAAGAGTTTTAAAAACCAACAGACCATAACTAAACAAAACGTGATCACAAAGACATGACAGTACTGTATTTGTGTATGCATGTGCATAAGTACCTACCGTATGTATAATTGGATGTACGTATGTATGTATATATGTATGAATGCTTTTGTGTGTGTGTGTCTGTGTGTATGTTTGTATGTACAATATATTTGTCTCCCAGTATGTGCGGACGCCGAAGTACGGTCCCAGCCACCCAGAGAATCCAACTCAAAACTGTTTGATCCATTTCAAAACAGGTGACAGGTCACAAAAGCTCATCCTTTGGTAGCTGACGTATACAATAACGTATTGCATCATTTCCCGTTCTCTGGCATGTACGCTCGGTTTTAAGTTAAAGTTAAAGTACCAATGGTTGTCACACACACACACTAGGTGTGGTGAAATGTGTCCTCTGCATTTGACCCATCCCTTTGTTCAACCCCTGGGGGGTGAGGGGAGCAGTGGCCAGCAGCGGTGGCCACGCCTGGGAATCATTTTGGTGATTTAACCCCCAATTCCAACCCTTGATGCTGAGTGCCAAGCAGGGAGGTAATGGGTCCCATTTTTATAGTCTTTGGAATGACTCTAATTATTTTTTGTGGTTCTGTCTTGACTCTTACTAATCTAGCTGCAAAGTTCCTCTTCACAGCTGGGGACTCTCCACTGTGATGTGGTTCCAGCTAGACTAGTGTACTCAGCACCGATTTTTCCAAACATTTGCAACTTACCGTGGCCTGTTATTTAACAAGAAAGTTTGATCACATTACGCCTATACTGGCTCACCTGCACTGGCTTCCTGTGCACTTAAGATGTGACTTTAAGGTTTTACTACTTACGTATAAAATACTACACGGTCTAGCTCCATCCTATCTTGCCAATTGTATTGTACCATATGTCCCGGCAAGAAATCTGCGTTCAAAAGACTCCGGCTTATTAGTGATTCCTAAAGCCCAAAAAAAGTCTGCGGGCTATAGAGCGTTTTCCGTTCGGGCTCCAGTACTCTGGAATGCCCTCCCGGTAACAGTTCGAGATGCTACCTCAGTAGAAACATTTAAGTCTCACCTTAAAACTCATTTGTATGGTCTAGCCTTTAAATAGACTCCCTTTTTAGACCAGTTGATCTGCCGTTTCTTTTCTTTTTTTCTTATGTCCCACTCTCCCTTGTGGAGTGTGTCCGGTCCGGTGGCCATGGATGAAGTACTGGCTGTCCTGAGTCGGGACCCAGGATGGACCGCTCGTCCAGGGTCGGGACCCAGGAAGGACCGCTTGCCTGTGTATTGGCTGGGACATCCCTGCTCTGCTGATCCGCCTCCGCTTGGGGTAAATGGTAAATGGGTTATACTTGTATAGCGCTTTTCTACCTTCAAGGTACTCAAAGCGCTTTGACACTATTTCCACATTCACCCATTCACACACACATTCACACACTGATGGCGGGAGCTGCCATGCAAGGCCCTAACCACGAACCATCAGGAGCAAAGGTGAAGTGTCTTGCTCAAGGACACAACAGACGTGACGAGGTTGGTCGACGGTTGGGATTGAACCAGGAACCCTCAGGTTGTTGGCACGGCCACTCTCCCAACCGCGCCACGACGTCCCCGGGTGGTTTCCTGCTGGCTCCGCTCTGGACGGGACTCTCTCTGCTGTGTTGGATCCACTTTGGACTAGACTCTCACGGTTGTGTTGGATCCACTATGAATTGAACTTTCACAGTATCATGTTAGACCCGCTCAACATCCATTGCTTTCGGTCCCCTAGAGGGGGGGGTTGCCCAAGGTCCTCTCCAAGGTTCTCATAGTCATCATTGTCACTGGCGTCCCACTGGGTGTGAATTCTTCTCGCCCACTGGGTGTGAGTTTTCCTTGCCCTTATGTGGGTTCTTCCGAGGATGTCGTAGTGGTTTGTACAGTCCTTTGAGACATTTGTGATTTAGGGCTATATAAATAAATATTGATTGATTGATGGTTATTTCCTGTATGTCATAAGCTTAGTTGTCATGGTCCTCCAGTGATAATGAAACATTAAATAAATGTAGTTCTTTGCCGCCATATAGGCAAGGATTAGTACATTAGAAGCTGTGCCACACTGTCTACAGTGTGTAGCAAGCGGGACTAAGTATGTCAACAGTAAAATGATACATTGACCAAACAAAATGCAGTTGACTCATTTTTATTGTGGATTATGTCGATCTAGGGCCTGATCTGCTTAAGTTTTACCGGTATAACAAAGATGACGGAGAAAAGACGCTGCCGAAGGTGAGCCACGTAAATAAGACTACCCACAAAACGGCACATCCTGAATCGACTGTCAGAAAGCACTTTGAAGATGATCTGTAAAACATAATCTAGGCAACATTTTGATCATCTACAACATCTGCAGGTTCCTCTCCAAAGTTTCTCACTGTATCCCATAGGGTTGAGTTTTTTCTTGCCCTGATGTAGGATCTGATCTGTCATTTTGGCTTGTGCAGCCCTTTGAGACAATTGTGATTAAGGACTATATAAAACAACTTTGATTGAGTTTTGATTGATTGAAATATGGCTAAAACACTTTTACGCTCCAATTCGGTGTTTTTTTTAGATGTCTATATATTGAAGTGTTTCACAAAAGCATGATGGACACTTATTTCGCATTTAGAGGTCACCGAAACATCAAACCAACGGGGCCCCGATCCAGGACAACTAGGCCAGGCGAGTTGTCTTGGTCTCCTTTTAAAAACGTTAAAGTACCAATGATTGTCACACACATACAAGATGTGGCGAAATTATTCTCTGCATTTGACCCATCACCCTTGATCACGCCCTGGGAGGTGAGGGGAGCAGTGGGCAGCAGCGGTGCCAAGCCTGGGAATCATTTATGGTGATTTAAACCCCAATTACAACCCTTTATGCTGAGTGTCAAGCAGGGAGGTAACGGGTCCCATATTTATAGTCTTTGGTATGACTCGGCCAGGATTTGATCTCACGACTTACCGATCTCAGGCCGGACACTCTAACCATTAGGCCACTGAGTAGGTCGGCCGGGGGCACTGCCGCACTGGGCCGTCTCGCGGGTCCCTTCCCCGCAATAGAGGCCACCCCGCAAGCTGGAAGAGACCCGCATGCCTGAACAAGTGTCAAGGGGGCTGTAAGGACGTTGCCTTTGAGCGATCACCCGCTGCCTTTGACATCACGGCAACAGCAAGGACAGCAATATCTTCCTCAAAGTGGAGTCTTGTGAGATGAGAATTATGACGCAAAACACTCTTTAATGGAAACACCTTCAAGTCGTAAATGTAATTTATAAACATTTTAGAAATGTCGCTTTTATTTTGCAAAAAAAGGCAATAGAAATGCAGGTACTGTCACGGTTGGGATTGCAGCTTGCTGTGGGATTGTTCCTCCAGATGCAACACGGACACTCTGAAAGACATCGTGAGGTAGGATGATTATTTAATCAAACAAGTGCCAAAAAGACGGAAACAAACAAAATAAAATTGTGCCGGGTAAAAACTTACCACAGGAAAAGGACACAGGAACATCGGAACGTAACAGTTGGGTATAGCCAATAACGAAGTCACGACGAGTGACCGGAAAAGGCAGGCTTAAATAGAGTCTCTGATGAGCAACAGGTGAGCGTAAAAGGCAGGTGAAAGTCATGTTACCATGGTGACTAAACAAACTCACCGGTGCACCAACAAGAACAAAAGGAGTCCAAAACTAACAGAAAACAAAAAAAACATGATTCGCACCACGGTTCATGACAGCTACCGGCTGTACTGATACTGCCCTGATACTACTGGTGTCAGAGTTGTGTATAAATGTGGTTGTCGGGGCTGACGGACTTGCCGTCTTCATACTTGTTTATTGTTGTGTTGGTTGGCTTGTCGGGTGTGGGCCTGGGTGGCGTGGGTATGCGGCCGGACCTGTGGGGCTTGGGGGTTCGGGTAGTTCTCAGTGGGTAGTGGGTGCCAGGACTTAATCGCTGTCCCTCTGGCCTGTGTATGGATTTGTTGTCGTATACGTGTGTGTGTGTGTGTGTGTGTGTGTGTGTGTGTGTGTGTGTGTGTGTGTGTAGATGGATGGATGGATGGATGGATGTAAATGTGTGTATTGTATATATGTGTGAATGTATGGTTACAGGAATGTGTGTTTAGAGATGTGTATAGTATGTGTGTGTATGCGTGTATATGTATGTATGTATTCATGTATATGTATGTCTGTATATATTTGTGTGTATGTACTGTATGTATATATGTGTATGTATGTGTGTGTGTGTGTGTGTATATATATATATATATATATATATATATATATATATATGTGTGTATATTCTGTATGTATGCATATGAATGTGTATATATATATGTATATATATGTATGTGTATCTATATAATATGTATGTATGTGTATGTATGTACGGTATATGTGTGTATGTGAATATATACATATGTGTATGTACAGTATATTTCTATATATGTGTATGTATATTTCTGGGGTTACGCTCTGGGGCTGCTGGTCAATCGGGGGTCGGCGCCTCAGGCTACTGCATCCGGGCTGCATGTCTGGAGCTCCTGGGTCCCACCGTCCATCCCTTCCGGGTGCCCGTCTTGGTTGGGGCCTGGTGGGTCTAGTCTCCTCATCCATTGTGGTAGCTTGGTGCTGCAGGGTATTCTGAGCTGCTGCAAGTCGGGCAGCTGCTTGGGGTAGTGATGGTGTGTGTCAACATGTCTATGATCTTCTTTGGTATGTTTTTATTTTTTTTAAATTAATTTTCATGTTTTTTTTCTTTTCTTTTTGTTTTTTAATGTATTTATTTATTTATTTATTTTTTTCCTCCCCCCGCCCTCAGGGGGGAACTCGACAGGGCGGTTGCTGGTTGTTCCATCTCCATCGTTGGGGTCCCTGCGGGTGGGGGTGGGTGGTTCCCGCGGCCCTGCGCTGGGTGGTCCTGTGGCGGCCGACTTGGGTGGGGTGGCCTGGCGTGGACCGCGCCGTGCTCTCGAGGGGTTGGGGTGTCCTCGTGGAGGCCTGGGTGCTGGTGGGGCAGGGGTGCTCTTCCCGTCTGGTTGCAGGGAGTCTCTGTTAACCCCCGGGCGGGGCGTCCCGCCTTTTTGCCCGTGTGGGGGGTGATCTCCCGCTGGCTTGGGGTCTGGCCGTCCGCTGCTTCTCTCGTGGCCTGTCGTCTGCCAGGCACGTCTGTTTGCAGCCTGCTGGTGGCTCTTCCGGGCGGTGTGGTGGGCCGGGCTCTGGGGTTCCCGTTGCTGGCCGGCCGGGCTGCGTGGGGCCGGTGGTCCCTGGCTCCCTGGGCACCACACCTGCTGTTTAGGTTGGGCTCTCTGGACGGCTGGGGCCATACTCTGGCTCCTACGCACACTGGGAGTCAAATATATTGTACATCCAAACACACATATACTCACACACACCGTTATTCATACATATAAACAAACATACATAGGTACCTACGCTGGAACATACATACACAAATACAGTATATACATACCTTCATACTCCAAGTTTGTCCATCTACAAGCACATTCACGATACAAACATGCATATATACATACTGACCATATACATTTACTGTACAAACATTCATATACACATTCTGGACATACTGTATACAAATACACTCATGCACATAATCACGTTTCATCAAACATACTGTATATTAACGTTGTTGCCCTAGGGGAAACTGGGTAACACATGGCATACTGACAAAGTTTAACCCATTGTTACTATAACAATCTACAAGCATAATATAGGTTGCCTCTCTCTTCTCCTCCATTTTTCGGTATTCCTTTTTTTTTTTAAATCTCTAGTTATCATTTTGTATATGTATTGTTGCCTTTGAACAACTGTATTGTTGATAATAGAGATAAACTATCGGTATTGCTCATGATCAATAGCGCTTTTTCTATTGGTATTTGTATTAATCCAGTTGTAGTGTAAAAATGCTTATTGTCATTTCTGTATTATAATTTTTTTCGCTAACTGCTTCTTCGCTATCACTTTTATGATCATATTTGTACATATCGTATGTGCTGGCGATGTTCTATTGTTGTTGTTGTTTTTGTTGTTATTGTTGTGTTTGCTGTTGTTGTTTTGGTCTCTCTGTCTAATCCCCCTCTTATCCCCAAAATTCCCCCCTCCGTCTTCCTTTTTTTTTCATTCTATCCCCTCCTGCACCAAATGATATTATAAATACATTTAATAAAGTCAAATTCAAATAAGGCAACAAGAGAAGTATCCTACACTTCTCTTTTGTAAAGTAAATCTGAACAGCCAATATGGGCATCTACATCAACTATATGATTTGCATGAGAAGCTGGACAGGACGAATCAATCAATCAATCAATCAATGCTTACTTATATAGCCCTAAATCACTAGTGTCTCAAAGGGCTGCACAAACCACAACACAAACCACTACGACATCCTCGGTAGGCCCACATAAGGGCAAGGAAAACTCACACCCAGTGGGACGTCGGTGACAATGATGACTATGAGAACCTTGGAGAGGAGGAAAGCAATGGATGTCGAGCGGGTCTAACATGATACTGTGAAAGTTCAATCCATAATGGATCCAACACAGTCGCAAGAGTCCAGTCCAAAGCGGATCCAACACAGCAGCGAGAGTCCCGTTCACAGCGGAGCCAGCAGGAAAGCATCCCAAGCGGAGGCGGATCAGGAGCGCAGAGATGTCCCCAGCCGATACACAGGCGAGCAGTACATGGCCACCGGATCGGACCGGACCCCCTCCACAAGGGAGTGGGACATAGGAGAAAAAGAAAAGAAACGGCAGATCAACTGGTCTAAAAATGGAGTCTATTTAAAGGCTAGAGTATACAAATGAGTTTTAAGGTGAGACTTAAATGCTTCTACTGAGGTGGCATCTCGAACTGTTACCGGGAGGGCATTCCAGAGTACTGGAGCCCGGAATGAAAACGCTCTATAGCCCGCAGACTTTTTTGGGCTTTGGGAATCACTAATAAGCCGGAGTCCTTTGAACGCAGATTTCTTGCCAGGACATATGGTACAATACAATCGGCAAGATAGGATGGAGCTAGACCGTGTAGTATTTTATACGTAAGTAGTAAAACCTCAAAGTCACATCTTAAGTGCACAGGAAGCCAGTGCAGGTGAGCCAGTACAGGCGTAATGTGATCAAACTTTCTTGTTCTTGTCAAAAGTCTAGCAGCCGCATTTTGTACCAACTGTAATCTTTTAATGCTAGACATGGGGACACCCGGAAATAAAATGTTACAGTAGTCAAGGCGAGACGTAACAAACGCATAGATAATGATCTCAGCGTCTTTAGTGGACAAAATGGAGCGAATTTTAGCGATATTACGGAGATGAAAGAAGGCCGTTTTAGTAACGCTTTTAATGTGTGACTCAAAGGAGAGAGTTGGGTCACAGATAACACCCAGATTCTTTACCGGGTCGCCTTGTTTAATTGTTTGGTTGTCAAATGTTAGAGTTGTATTATTAAATAGAGGTCTGTGTCTAGCAGGACCGATAATCAGCATTTCCGTTTTTTTGGCGTTGCGTTGCAAAACGTTAGCGGACATCCATTGTTTAATTTCATTAAGACACGCCTCCAGCTGACTACAATCCGGCGTGTTGGTCAGCTTTAGGGGTATGTAGAGTTGGGTGTCATCAGCATAACAGTGAAAGCTAACACCGTATTTGCGTATGATGTGTTGTGATCCGGCTTCCGGATCACACATCTCTAGCATGTTTGTCTTTTTTGTATTGTCCTACTATGTTTTGATCATGTTTTGGACTCTACCGATCCCGTTTGTTAGCTCACTTCCTTATTTACATTCATCACCATGACAACTTATTTGCTCCTCCTGCATGGCTCATTCACACACCGGTTTGTAATTATGTTTTCTGTATTTAAGCCCCTCTGCTACCTAGTTCGCTCTCGCCAGTTTGTTTGCACCTGCAACCGTTACGTGAGTGGTCTCTGATTATTTTTCTGCTTGCTAAATGTAGCTTGCCTCCGCGCGCTTGGCTCGCGCTTTATGGACTTCGAACTCTGTCTTCTGTGTATATTAGCATTTAGTTTTCTGTGCTCAGACACGCCTTTGATTTGCTCTTTTGTACCAGTGTTCTTTTGTAACTTCATATTAAAAGGCTGTTCATACCTTCATTCCTGCCTGCTGTGATTCTGCGCATCGAGAGGCGACACTCCCCGCGCATCCACGATGCCGCGCAAACGTAACAGAAACTGGCGAGCAGAAACGCGTCACCTCGCGCTGGATCCTCCAGGACACCGTTCCCGACAAGCAGCATACCCGACCAAGTACTCCTCCGCTCCAACCCAGGACTCTTCTCTACGGGTTGGTACTTTGTTCACTTCTCCCGTTCCCAGTCACCATGTTGTTATTCCCATTAGCATCCCACCATCTTCCGCCTTCCCTGTCACTCACAGTGACGTCACTCCGTTCACGCCCCCCTATGACGTCACCGTTAACACCTTAGTGGATTCCTCTGCACATTTTTTTGACCTTAGTGACGAGGAGTTTTTTGAAGATGAACTTTCTCCCATTCCACCCAAGGACCTAATTTTATATAAGAAAATTTTCAAGGATAATTGTAGCACATCCAAGCCCAGTCACACCCCCAACAATGACTTTAATAATATAATTAATTATTACCAGGACATTTTCCGCCACTACTATGACTCTAGTCAGTCTTCACCCCCCATACCCGCTTCCCCCCCTCTCAAGTCTCGTTCTCCGCCTGAATCCGTGCCTTTTTCCACCTCATTTAGTGAGGATTTTGAACATTTTAGAGGGGAGGAGCCTGCCCTCCTCAAAACCTCCCACCGCCCGCCCTTACGGTCAGCCTCTGTCCAACTGGGCCCCGTCTGGAATCCGGGTCTTGAGGGGAGGGCCAGTATTACTACTAAGCCTCCTAGACCTCCACCACCGGTGTTCACCCCTGTTAAACCTGTTAAGCCACTACGGCCTCCTAGACCTCCTCCACCGGTGTTTACCCCTGTTAAACCTGTTAAGCCACTACGGCCTCCTAGACCTCCTCCACCGGTGTTCTCCCCGGTCAAGTCACGCCCTCTTAGACCTCCTCCACCTGTGTTCCGTCCGTGCCCTAGTTCTAGTTTTAGTCACAGTCTCTCTCAGAGTTCGAGTCCCAGCCTTCTTCGTAGCCCATGCTCTAGTCCTACTCGTAGACCGACTTGTAGACTGAGTCGTAGTCCAAGTCCTGGTCCGAGTTTCCGTTCTGATTCTAGTTGTAGTCCTAGTCTTTCTCGTAGTCGTCGTAGTCCTAGTTCCACTCGTAGACTGATCCGTAGTCCGAGTCCTGTTTCGAGTCCGGTCCCGAGTCTTGTTTCTTGCCTTTGTAATATTAGTACTGATTCCCCTCGTGGTCTTAGTCCGAACCCTAGTCCTTACCCAAGTTCTTGTCCGAGCCCCAGTGTTACTGTAAGTCCTAGTCTTTGTCCTAGTCCTTGCCCGAGCACCAGTTTGATTGTTAGTCCCAGTCCTTGCCCAAGCCCTAGTTTGACCGTTTGTCCTAGTTCTTGCCCAAGCCCTGGTATGACTGTAAGTCCTGGTCGTTGCCCAAGCCCTTCTCAAAGCACTAGTGTGATTGTAAGTCCTGGTCCTCTCTCAAGTCCTTGCCCGAGTCCTAGTGTTTGTCTTATCACTCATCATAGTCCTAGTCCTGCTCACAACCAGTCCCCTAGTTCTCCTCGGCAGACCCCTGTGCCTGCTCCTCGGCTGAAGCCGACTCCTGCTCCTCGGCTGAAGCCGACTCCTGCTCCTCGGCTGAAGCCGACACCTGCTCCTCGGCTGAAGCCGACACCTGCTCCTCGGCTGAAGCCGACACCTGCTCCTCGGCTGAAGCCGACACCTGCTCCTCGGCTGAAGCCGACACCTGCTCCTCGGCTGAAGCCGACACCTGCTCCCAGTCTGGTTCTCACACCAGCACATGACTCTGACCTGGTTTTCACACCAGAAAATGTTTCTAGCCTTGTTCTCACGCCAGTTTCAGACTCTAAACTGGTTCTCACGCCAGCACAAACTCCAAGGCTGGAGCCCACTCTAGCACCAGTTCCTAAGCTGGAGCCCACTCCGGTACCAGCACCACGACAGGTACCGGAGCCATCTCCGTGCCGCCAAGCACCGGTGCCAGCTCCGCGCCGCCAAGCACCGCCGACGACGGGGCTGGAGCCCACACCAGCGTCGACGACGGGGCTGGAGCCCACACCAGCGTCGACGACGGGGCTGGAGCCCACACCAGCGTCGACGACGGGGCTGGAGCCCACACCAGCGTCGACGACGACTCCTGCGGCTCCCAGGCCGCCTCCGACGACTCCTGCGGCTCCCAGGCCGCCTCCGACGACTCCTGCGGCTCCCAGGCCGCCTCCGACGACTCCTGCGGCTCCCAGGCCGCCTCCGACGACTCCTGCGGCTCCCAGGCCGCCTCCGACGACTCCTGCGGCTCCCAGGCCGCCTCCGACGACTCCTGCGGCTCCCAGGCCGCCTCCGACGACTCCTGCGGCTCCCAGGCCGCCTCCGACGACTCCTGCGGCTCCCAGGCCGCCTCCGACGACTCCTGCGGCTCCCAGGCCGCCTCCGACGACTCCTGCGGCTGCAGTCCCCGCACCCTCGTCTGCTGCTTCCAAGCCTGCTGGGATTTCGGTGCTGAGGCGTCGTCCACCACGTCGACCACGGGCGTGGCCTCTGCGAGGTCATCCTCCTCGCCAGATACTCCCTCCTCCATGTCGGCCACGGATGTGGCCGTGCCCGGGTCGTCCGCCTCGCCGGGCACCTCATCCTGCGAGGCGGCCACTAATGTGGCCTTTTCGAGGTCGCCCGCCAAAACTTTTTCGGCAGCAGCGTTCCACCCGCCGCCGCCACATGATGTGTCCTCGGTGGATTCGGGGACATGCGATCTGGCGACCCTCCACCGTGGACTCCCTCCGCCCTCCCTTCGTTTGTGAACTTTCTGGTTTTGGGAGGGGGTTCTCTTTATTGCAGTTTTTTGGGGGCATCTGGGATCTGCCCCTTAAGGGGGGGGTAATGTTGTGATCCGGCTTCCGGATCACACATCTCTAGCATGTTTGTCTTTTTTGTATTGTCCTACTATGTTTTGATCATGTTTTGGACTCTACCGATCCCGTTTGTTAGCTCACTTCCTTATTTACATTCATCACCATGACAACTTATTTGCTCCTCCTGCATGGCTCATTCACACACCGGTTTGTAATTATGTTTTCTGTATTTAAGCCCCTCTGCTACCTAGTTCGCTCTCGCCAGTTTGTTTGCACCTGCAACCGTTACGTGAGTGGTCTCTGATTATTTTTCTGCTTGCTAAATGTAGCTTGCCTCCGCGCGCTTGGCTCGCGCTTTATGGACTTCGAACTCTGTCTTCTGTGTATATTAGCATTTAGTTTTCTGTGCTCAGACACGCCTTTGATTTGCTCTTTTGTACCAGTGTTCTTTTGTAACTTCATATTAAAAGGCTGTTCATACCTTCATTCCTGCCTGCTGTGATTCTGCGCATCGAGAGGCGACACTCCCCGCGCATCCACGATGCCGCGCAAACGTAACATGATGTCACCTAGCGGCAGCATGTAGATGCTGAAGAGTGCAGGGCCAAGGACCGAACCCTGGGTTAGGGTTAGGGTTAGGGTTAGACCTAACCCTAACCCTAAACCCGTGAAGTGATTTGCCCTGAAACCGGATTGAAAGGTTTCACATAGATTGTTAGACGCTAAGTGTTTATTTAACTGCTCCGCAACAATTTTTTCGAGGATTTTTGAAATAAAGGGAAGGTGAGACACCGGTCGGTAGTTTACCATGAGGTCAGGATCGAGGTTAGGTCTTTTAAGAAAAGGATGAATAACCGCTTTTTTGAATGCTAGGGGAACAGTGCCCGAGGAAAGTGATAAGTTTATAATATTTAGCACTGATGGACCTAATAATACAAAGAGGTCCTTGATCAGTTTCCCAGGAAGTGGGTCAAGTAAACATGTTGTTTGTTTTATTCCATTTACGCATTGTAACAATTCCTCTAATGTTATTTCCTCAAAACGAGAGAAACTATTTTGGAGGGCAGTATCCGCCGTATATACAATCGTGTCAGTGTTAATAGAACCCAGTTGTAGCTGGGACGCATTGTCTTTAATCTCCTTTCTAATGACTTTAATTTTCTTACTAAAGAATTGCATAAAGTCATCAGCTGAGTGGGTGGAGCTACTGGAAGGAGTCCCTTGTTGGGTTAGCGATGCTACCGTACTAAACAAAAATTTAGGGTCTTTTTTATTACGGTGGATGAGATTTTAGTAATATTCAGCTTTAGCTAAGGTAAGCATGCGTTTATAAGTTATTAAACTATCACTCCATGCTTGATGGTGCACCTCAAGTTTAGTCGTGCGCCATTTGCGTTCCAGCTTTCTACATAATAATTTCTGAGCTCTAGTTTCTTCTGTAAACCACGGGGTACGCTTTTCTGTAGCCTTTTTTAACTTTAGCGGTGCTATGTTATCAATGGTTTCGCGCAGGGCGTCGTTAAAGTTGTTAGTGAGGTTATTAATAGAGCCCACATACTTTGGGAATGGTGCCATTACCGAGGGCAGTAGGTCAGCAAGAGTTGTCGTTGTGGCCGTATTAATGTTGCGGCTGCTATAGCAGTTATTATTATTATTAGTTTGACAAACATGCGTCTGAACCTCGAATTTTATAAGGTAATGATCGGACAATACTTTAGTATACGGGAGTATCGTAACTTTGGAAACGGTGATACCCCTGACAAGCACTACGTCTATCGTATTACCGTTGCGATGCGTGGGTTCATTTATTATTTGTGTGAGACCACAGCTATCAATTATAGTCTGGAGCGCTACGCACTGTGGGTCCGATGGGGTATTCATATGGATATTAAAGTCCCCCATTATGATTATATTATCGGCGTGTGTCACTAGATCAGCAACGAACTCTGAGAATTAATTGATAAAGTCCGAATAGGGCCCTGGGGGGCGGTAGATAACAGCCAGGTGTAGAGGCAGCGGTGTGACGGACCTCATAGCAAGCACCTCAAACGATTTATATTTATTATTTATGTTAGGAATAAGGTTAAAGTTTTCGTTGTATATTAGTGTGACCCCCCCCCCACCCCTTTTAAGAGGACGGGCAATATGGGCATGTGGAAAGTTAGGAGGACATGCCTCATTTAGCGCAAAAAAGTCGTTTGGTTTAAGCCAGGTTTCGCTGAGACCGATGACGTTAAGATTGTTGTCTCTGATGATATCATTAACTAACAACGTTTTGGAAGACAATGATCTTATGTTTAAAAAACCTATATTATAGGCAGTGGGCTGTTTTAGGGAATTTTTGATCAAATTATCCGTAGTAGCAATATTAATAATGTTGTGTTTATTATGCCCAGTGCATTTAGTATAATTACGACCATATCTAGGAATTGATACGACGGGAATTTTCCGATTGTTTGTTTGTTGCTTTGATAAACTGCACGCATCATAGTTTGCCAACTCAGTAGAACGCATGTTCCGATTGTTTGTTTGTTGCTTTGATAAACTGCACGCATCATAGTTTGCCACCTCAGTAGAACACATGTCCAACTCTGAAACAATCAAAGCAGAAAAAACTTGTTCTAATTTAACTGACTCCTTACCCAGACCAGTAGTCTCGTATCTTCCATTTAAATCCGGCTTCAGGATGGAGGGAAGTGGTGTTCTGTGGGGATTAGCCTTCTGCTTTGTTTGTAGCCCCGCTCGGCATCCGCGTTTCCGATCACACCGCTGGCGTCTGCTCCGTAGACGGCCCCCGCTGCTACTACACTCCTCTGCTTCACAGGCCGCTGGATGTAGCCGCCGAAGTATTCCCATGCTAGTTAGCAGGTCTAGCAAGCACGCGTCTATCAGTCCAAAACGGCCCGATATGTCCACATCCAGAAGTGTCTGGTGGTCGTACGTGATCACGGAGTGACCACGATGTGAGCCAGCCATAAAGTTTGTAGAATTGTCCGGTATTTCTGCCAAATGTTCCATATTTAGCAAGAGCTCCTCAATGTTGCAGCCCTTCCGGGCGCCGCCATCTCAAAAAAAAAGAAAAAGAGTTGTGTATAAAGACAGTACGGCCATCTCCTCAATGATTGGTCATTTTTATTGACCTACTCAGTGGCTTAGTGCTTAGAGCAGACCTGGGTAAATTAATGCCCGGGGACCACATGCGGCCCATTGAGCTTTTCAATCTGGCCCGCCGGACCTTCCCAAAACATTATTTTAGATCTTTAAGATGGAAAGTGTAGCTGTCATTATGATATGCAGTGATGTTTTCAAATGACCGTGAATCTTGAACTATACAAAGTATTTCAATGGTTGGAATCTGCGCTTACTTTGAAGACCTCCTCAATCCCACCTACATGTATGATATACCAGTTATTATGGTGATATAATTAGTTACTATGGTAATATAATTAGTTACTATGGTAATCTACGTCACAGCAGCTCAGACGAGGTGCTGTCACGCCAAATTTCTTCCCCCCTACAAAAACCTTCCCCCCCATTTACTTCCGGGGTCATGATTATTACAGACATTTTGTTAACGCTATATTATAAAAATATAACGCTATATTATAAAAATATAACGCTATATTATAAAAATACAGACGTTTTGTTAATGCTATATTATCAAAAAAAAGAAAATAATAAAAAAAACAATTTACAAACACAAGCTATGGGATGACGCATTTACTTCCGGGGTCACGTTTCCTCACATTTCCTCTTACGTCATCCCATAGCTTGTGTTTGTAAATTGTTTTTTAAAAGTTTTTTTATTTTTCATACTATAGCGTTAACAAAACGTCTGTATTTTTATAATATAGAGTTATATTTTTATAATATAGCGTTAACAAAAGGTCTGTATTAATCATGACCCCGGAAGTAAATGGAGGGGGGAATAAATCTGGCGTGACAGCACCAAGCAGTGTGGGCGGGAAGCATTTCCACAGATGCGGAAGGAGATTTTCACAACAAAGTTCTAAAGCTTAGTGACATATCAAATAGAATAGAAAGTACTTTATTGATCCCTGGGGAAATTCAGCAAATATCAGATTGTAGGCGGGTTTATTGTGTACCTTTCGCATTCATATTTCACTGTTTGTTGCTTTTTTTTGCGTTTCACTTGATTGTAAAAAATGTCAATCGAAAGGGGGCGTGACATTCATATTCCGTGTTTTATTGTTCATAGAAAAATGTAAAAATTCCATTCCATTTTTTAAGGCGGTATATCAACGTTTTTAGCATTCAATCAGACAGTATTGTGAGGTTTTTATTAGTGTTCCTAAAAATAGATATACCTGTCCCCAGGCACATTTTTTTTCTCTAAATGTGGCCCCCGAGTCAAAATAATTACCCAGGCCTGGGTTAGAGTGTCCACCCTTGGATCGGTAGGTTGTGAGTTCAAACCCTGGCCGAGTCATACCAAGACTACATAAATGGGACCCATTACCTCCCTGCTTGGCGCTCAGCATCAAGGGTGAGAATTGGGTGTTAAATCACAAAAAATTATTCCTGGGCGTGGCCACCGCTGCTGCCCACTGCTCCCCTCACCTCCCAGGGGGTGAACGAGGTGATGGGTCGAATGCAAAGAGGAAATTGTGGTGACAATCATTGGTACTTTAACTTTTTAAACTTTAAAAGGCACTCTCGTGACTACAGGGCACCATGACTGCTACAACTTTAGGCTGATTCTATGTGTCTGCGGTGCTTCCTCGTTAGTTTTTCCATGTGCATAAATGTCATGTCGTGCAGCACGGGGCCTCTCTACCCGCGAGAATTGCGGAAAGCTTTTTCATCGCTTCCCCTGCAACCCGGAAAGAAGACAAGTATGGAAAGGGAAGATTTGGCTGTCAACACCGGAGAGCCACCAATTACAGCGCCTTGCGTGAGGTAAACACACCACACGACATTTTGTGTTTTGTGCAGGAGAAAACACAACGAAGCTAATAAAAATAATGACAAAAGAAATTAACAAATTAAAGAGACGGTTTGACAAAAACAGATTATCCTTGAATCCCAGTAAAACTAAAATAATGCAATTTTGTAACAGCAAAAGAGAAAGTCAAACAAATAACCAGGCTTTCTGCTCCACTGCTCCCAGTCTGTGGAACGCTCTCCCTGACCACCTGAGGGAACCTCAGACTGTGGATGTTTTTCTAAAAAAAAAAAGGCTTAAAAACCCATCTTTTTTAAAAAAAAGCCTTTTTATAGATATGCATGCTGGTTTTAGCTATTGGGGTGTTTCTAGTTTTATATTTTATTTATTTGTATTATCTTTTTTTATTATTAATATTATTACCATTTTTTTACACTGTGGCACTTGGAGGTTTTTTGCTCAACGTAAAGTCCTTTTTTACAAATAAAATCTACTATAGATGTCATTGAAAGAGTAAAATATACCACATTTTGGGTGTAATAATAGATGATGGTTGTAGCTGCTGACAGAAGCAACATGTATATTTGTTATATATATTTCAGAGTTGGTTAGAATAAATTAATACAATGTATAAATATAAATGTAATTAAAAAGGTATTTATTTGGGTTAATTCATGCAAGTTTATGTTAACCTTATCCATCCATCCATCCATCTTCTTCCGCTTATCTGAGGTCGGGTCGCGGGGGAAGCAGCCTAAGCAGGGAAGCCCAGACTTTCCTATCCCCAGCCACTTTGTCCAGCTTTTCCCGGGGGATACCGAGGCGTTCCCAGGCCAGCCGGGAGACATAGTCTTCCCAACGTGTCCTGGGTCTTCCCCGTGGCCTCATACCGGTTGGACGTGCCCTAAACACCTACCTAGGGAGGCGTTCGGGTGGCATCCTGACCGGATGCCCAAACCACCTCATCTGGCTTCTTTCGATGTGGAGGAGCAGCGGCTTTACGTTGAGCTCCCGGTTAACTTTATTTTTGTTACAAAACCCACGTATATTGGAGGGGAATATATCTTTCATTGATCAATAATCATTGATTGATTGATTGATTGACCCTTTACCTCCCTGCTTGGCACTCAGCATCAAGGGTTGGAATTGGGGCTTAAATCACCAAAAATGATTGCCGGGCATGGCCACAGCTGCTGCTCACTGCTCCCATTACCTTCCAGGGGGTGAACAAGAGGATGGGTCAAATGCAGAGGCCAAATTTCACCACACCTAGTGTGTGTGACTATCAGTGGTACTTTAACTTGAACTTTTTTGACCCGTCACCTTCTGTTAAGCATTTTTATGCTACCATTGCTAAAAGCTGAAAGCGGTTGCATGCATGGTGCGATCACCCAATGTTCAAAAGAGTATAAACCGTCCACCTCTGATTAGACATGCATTGCTCAGGTGCAAGCTAGTCTTGTCAGATTGCCAGGTACTTCCTGAACTGTCCTATATTGTACGTTTGTGTGTGTGTGTGTGTGTGTGTGTGTGTGTGTGTGTGTGTGTGTGTGTGTGTGTGTGTGTGTGTGTGTGTGTGTGTGTAAAACCTGGCTGTTTTGGGTGTTGCGGTACAGGACCAGCTGCTCCCCAGCAACCCAGCCCTCGGCCATATGGACCTGGACCAAGGCAGCGCTGGATGGAGAGATTAGAGAATAAATGACTGATAATTGGAAGCCGGAGGGGCCCTGGGAGTGCGGAGATGGATCACGGGCTCACACTAGAAACAAGTGGAGAGGTAAGCTACTGACAGCAAGTAGGAGTAGTGCTGCCTTACAACATCACACACATTGTCTTAATTATGCTGTGATTTGAAAGTCGAAAATGTGTCAAAACATGCCCATGTAATTATTATCTTTAAATCATCACATGGTGGCGCTATTTTTGCAAAGTGGATTTACCAATTTACAGTTATTGCTTTTTGAACATGGGTCGTAAACTGAAAAAGATCTCCATTAGAAACAATGTAAATTTTAATAATGGGTTCCAGCCTGGACAAAAGTCCATATTTTACTTAAAGGCCTACTGAAACCCACTACTACCCACCACACAGTCTGATAGTTTATATATCAATGATGAAATATTAACATTGCAACACATGCCAATACGGCCTTTTTAGTTTACTAAATTACAATTTTAAATTTCCCGGGAGTTTCGTCTTCAAAACGTCATGTAATGATGACGTGTACGCAAGACGTCACGGGTTTTTAGGCAGTATGAGGGCTGCACACACACAGCTAAATGTCGTCTGCTTTAATGGCATAATCATACAGTTTTTTGGACATCTGTGTTGCTGAATCTTTTGCAATTTGTTCAATTAATAATGGAGAAGTCACAGTAGAAAGATGGAGTTGGGAAGCTTTAGCCTTTAGCCACACAAACACATGGTGATTCCTTGTTTAAAATTCCTGGAGGTGAAACTTTCCTATGGATCATAGCACGGTCAAGCGAACATGGATCCTACCAAATGTCAACAGGCAGGTTTCGGTGAGAAAACTGTGGTAAAAAGTCAGCTGAGCTGAGCTTGTGCCGTCCATAGCTGCCGTCGACTCCCCTGAGACACTGCGCGTCAAGACAACCGTGGAGACACCCTTCCGACTATCAGGTACTATTTAACTCACTAAAACATTAGCAACACAATAGAAAGATAAGGGATTTCCCAGAATTATCTTAGTAAATGTGTCTAAAAACATCGGAATCCGTCCCAATGCAATCGCGTTTTTTTTCTTTCTCTTTTTCTAGTCTGTCGGTATCAATATCCTCAAACATGAATCTTTCATCCTCGCTCAAACTAAAGGGGAAATTGTTGTTTTCTCGGTCCGAATAGCACTTTTTGTTGGAGGCTCCCGTTAAAATCAATGTGAATGTGTGAGGAGCCCCCACACTTGCGACGTCATCGTCTGCGACTTCCGGTAGAGGCAGGGCATTTCTCTTAGCACCGAAAATTGCAAACTTTATCGTGGATGTTCTCTACTAAATCCTTTCAGCAAAAATATGGCAATATCGCGAAATGATCTAGTATGACACATAGAATGGATCTGCTATCCCCTTTTGAATAAGAAAATCTCAATTCAGTAGGCCTTTAAGGTTTGTACACTTTGGTCCTGTTTAAACTGCACAACAAATCTTTTTTTGCCAGTCCAAATGATCCAAAGTGCTTCAAATCTGATATTTTTGCATAAGGAGGTAGTCTGAATCTGATTGGAATCTGTTTTTTTCCACTGTGACTGCAATCGAAACGGACATGTGACCTGAATGAGATCCGATTGGGACTTTAACGTCATTATTCCTAGTGATGGGCAAGCTACTTGAAAAATGTGTTGAAGGGGAACATTATCACCAGACCTATGTAAGCGTCAATATATACCTTGATGGTGCAGAAAAAAGACCATATATTTTTTTAACCGATTTCCGAACTCTAAATGGGTGAATTCTGGCGAATTAAACGGCTTTCTATTTATCGCTCTCGGAGCGATGACGTCAGAACGTGACGTCACCTAGGTAATAAAGCCGCCATTTTCTCAAACACATTACAAACACCGCGTCCCAGCTCTGTTATTTTCCATTTTTTCGACTATTTTCTGGAACCTTGGAGACATCATGCCTTGTCGGTGTGTTGTCGGAGGGCGTAACAACACTAACAGGGAGGGATTCAAGTTGCACCACTGGCCCAATGATGCGAAAGTGGCAAGAAATTGGACGAAATTTGTTCAAAATACGAGGGTGAGGGGAAAGCCGATGAAATGGTAAGTCGTTTTTTTCCGCACACTTTACTGACGAAAGCTATGCTACTACAGAGATGGCAAGATTGTGTGGATATCCTGCGACACTCAAAGCAGATGCATTTCCAACGATAAAGTCAAAGAAATCTGCCGCCAGACCCCCATTGGATGTGCCGGAGTGTCTGCACTTTTTACCGGCGATGCTAAGGCAGACATGGCACAGAGATGTATGGATAACCTGTAGATGCATTTCCAACGATAAAGTCAACTAAATCATAAAGGTGAGTTTTGTTGATGTTGTTGACTTATGTGCTAATCAGACATATTTGGTCGCGGCATGACTGCCAGCTAATCGATGCTAACATGCTATTTAGGCTAGCTGTATGTACATTTGAAAATATATTTACATACAGCGTTTCCCTACACCCAAATTTAATGCCAAACAAACACTTACCAATCGATGGATTTAAGTTGATCCAGTGTTACAAGATGCAAAACTTCCGATCCTTGGTCTGCACATTTTACCGGCGATGCTAAGGCAAACATGGCCGAATAGCATCAATAGCTATTCGCTCAATAGCTTCAGTTTCTTCTTCAATTTCGTTTTCGCTATCTGCCTCCATACTCCAACCATCCATTTCAATACATGCGTAATCTGTTGAATCGCTTAAGTCGCTGAAATCCGAGTCTGAATCCGAGCTAATGTCGCAATATCTTGCTGTGCTAGCCGTATTGGCATCACTGGATGACGTCACAGGAAAATGAACGATGGCTTCACAGATAGCGAAAATCAGGCACTGTAAAGCTTTTTTAGGGATATTCCGGGATGTGTAAAATTTTGAAAAAAACTTCAAAAAATAAAATAAGCCACTGGGAACTGATTTTTATTGGTTTTAACCCTTCTGAATCTGTGATAATGTTCCCCTTTAAAATAAGCTACAAGTTAGTCGATTAAAAGTAGCTTGGCTATAGGGGAAGCTATCCCCAGAGAATTGTAGCAAACTACACTACAAGCTAGAAGGCAAATGTAGCTTGCTACATCAAACCCACATATATACGACCCCCAGTATGACATGAATTAAGCTACAGACCCCCATTTAACTGCATGTCTATCTATGGGCCCACATATATAATATCAAAGTTAATGTAACTGAGAGTTTACAAATGGACCCAATGACAAATACCTCTTGGGGTCTTCGCACTACACTGTATGTATTTATTTAGTTTGCCTATTTTTTTACCCATCCCTGTAATGTTAATCATTTTATCTAACTAAAGTAAAAAACAAACAAAAGGAAACATCAATCTATATCTTGACAAAAAAAATGGTTATGTACAGTAAAACTTTTCATGAACTCAACTCACCTTAATGTGTGTTCTCAAATTTGTGTTGAACGTTTCAGATGAAGAGAGCAGTTCTGATTTAGGTTCACAGACTGAATGGACAAGGAAGTCGCTACTTCACAAGTTAGCGTGCTAATGGTTTTGAGAATTGCAAAAATGGTGATCAGTGATGATCAGTAACAAGCTAAATGTAGCGAAGTTACGTATCTTAACTACATTTTCCAGTAGCTGGGCGGGAGCCTCGCTACTTTTTGAACAAGTAGCGATTTTTATAACTTACCTATTTTTAGACCCATTTAGCGAGGTAGCTTACATCAAAGCTACAAGCTACAAAGAGAGAAAATGGCCAAAATATACGGAAAATACAATGACCCGGATGAGTTGATTTGAGTTTGAGTTTATTTCGAACATGCAAGCGTACAACATAATACATCACAAATTCCATCCATCCATCCATTTTCTACCGCTTATTCCCTTTCGGGATCGCGGGGGGCACTGGCGCCTATCTCAGCTACAATCGGGCGGAAGGCAGGTTACACCCTGGACAAGTCGCCACCACATCGCAGGGCCAACACAGATAGACAGACAACATTCACACTCACATTCACACACTAGGGCCAATTTAGTGTTGCCAATCAACCTGTCCCCAGGTCACAAATTCCAGTTTCTCTTTTCAACATGTTCGAAAAGGAGTAGGAAGAAGCAGACCTTATTTAATCCTACCCCTTTTCTTTTACATAACAGTTGCTAAAACTTTTGTTGACTTCCTGTTCTCAAATTATTCACAATATACTCCATAAGTAATCACAATAAAAATAAATAATTGTTGAAGTAAGTTTTATTCCATACGATGAGATAAGTAAGATTATTTTGAGAATGAAAGAATGAATGGGTGAATAAATGGATGAATGAAAATGTCTATACATACGGAGAAAATCCATGATGATTGGCCAATCGGGCAAGATAAGGCGGGTCATCGAAACCAGGAAGCAAAATCACAACAGACATGTACTCATTTTACATGACGACGAGGGAGTCGTAGACAGAGGGACGCTTCAAGCTGACCACTCAAAAAAAATGAAACATACTTGAAAATGGCAGAAGGATTTGTTTACCACAGAATATATTTTTCCTTTAGTGATGAAGACGAGGATCAGGAAACCTTCAATAATTCGTGTTATTGGCTATATTTAGAAAATTGTATGCGCTTAGAGAAAACAATGCCCATAACCTTAATTTTTAGTTGTTTACTCTGTAAACCAAAATCATAACTATTTTCTTCATCTGAGACGTTCAAAAAATGTTTCCACATATTTTAAAAGATTTAGAAGACGTGCATTCACAAATCTTATGGATGACTTTAGCTAGAGGTAGCTAGCTCAGCGTATTACTTCAAACCAAAACGACAAAGAAAAGATAACAAATATTCTATTTCACGTGTGATGAAAGGCTCTAAGAAATAAATATGTTCAAAAAGTTCTGCTACGACTCTACAGAAAAAATCTACTAAATATTCCCAAATGACCACAGTAACAATCCATCCATCCATCCATTTTCCTCCGCTCATCCGAGGTCGGGTCGCTGGGGCAGCAGCCTAAGCAGAGAAGCCCAGGCTTCCCTCTCCCCAGCCACTTTGTCCAGCTCCTCCCGGGGGATCCCGAGGCGTTCCCAGGCCAGCCGGGAGACATAGTCTTTCCAACTTGTTTTTGGTCTTCCCGTAGCCTCCTACCGGTCGGACGTGCCCTAAACACCTCCCTAGGGAGGCTTTTGGGTGGCATCCTGACCAGATGCCCGAACCATCTCATCTGGCTTCTCTTGATGTGGAGGAGCAGCGGCTTTAATTTGAGTTCCCCCCCGGATGGCAGAGTTTCACACCCTATCTCTAAGGGTGACCCCCGACACCCGGCAGAAGAAACTCATTTCGGCTGCTTGTATTCGTGATCTTGTCCTTTCGGTCACAACCCAAAGCTCATGACCATAGGTGAGGATGGGAACGTAGATCGAGCAGTAAAATGAGAGCTTTCCCTTCCGGCTCAGCTCCTTCTTCACCACAACGGATCGATACAGCGTCCGCATTACTGAAGATGCCGCACCGATCCGCCTGTCGATCTTACAATCCGTTCTTCCCTCACTCGTGAACAAGACTCCGAGGTATTTGAACTCTTCCACATGGGGGAAGATCTCTTCCCCAATCCGGAAATGACACTTCACACTTTTCCGGGCGAGAACCATGGACTCGGACTTGGAGGTGTTAATTCTCATCCCAGTCGCTTCACAATCGGCTGCGAACCGATCTCGTGAGAGCTAAAGATCCTGGCTAGATTAAACCATTAGGACCAAATCATCTGCAAAAAGCAGACCTGCAGCCACCAAAAAGGATTCCCTCAACTCCTTGTCTGCGCCTAGAAATTCTGTCCATAAAAATTATGAACAAAATCTGTGACAAAGGCCAGCCTTGGAGGAGTCCGACCCTCACTGGAAACGGCTCTTACTTACTGCCGGCAATGCGGACCAAGCTCTGACATTGATCGTACAGGAAGAGCGGACCGCCACAATCAGACAGTCCGATACCGCATACACTCTGAGCCTTCTCCATGTCCACAGTAACCAAAAAAATTTAAAATTCCTGCCCGGCCACTAGTGGGCGATGATTTACAAAGAAACACATGCTTATTATCTCCTTGAATACCGTTCTTACAATATATATTGTCAGGCTAGGACATGGATTAGGTTAGTTTCTTTGAAGCAGAGGGAATTTAGCACGAGCAAGACGTGACTGTGAGTACATCTTTTTTATTTAACACCATAACTAATAAGACAAACAAAAAGGCACGCACGAGGGCGGAAGTATAAAAACTAGGCTGTGAAACAAAAGACCAGCATAAATGCTGCAAACTACAAACATGAAAGAAAAACACTTGCTCGATGGCATGAATAATAATGAACTATAAATAAAACTAGCACAAGGGCATGGCTATAAACATGAAACAAAAACAAACTTGCACTGTGGCTTTTAAATAACAAAAACTTATTTTGGCGTGGACAAAACTGAATAGCAAGGCATGAAGCAGAAAATACGGGATCTGATGGGAAGATGACAGGACGAACACAGGAAAAGAATGGCTTAAATAGCAGTGACATAATCAGTGATGGAACAGGTGCGTGACATGACAGCTGAAGCTAATGAGTTGGCATGGAGACGAAAACAAACCAGGAAGTGCAAAGACAGAACTAAATGTCCAAAAAACTAAACATAACATGACCAAACATGGCAAAAAGCAAAACATAATCATACAGGCGTGACAATATATAATGTGACCATGTGGGTTAGAAATGTGGCGTATGTAAGAAAAAGGCATCGTCCTACTAAGTTATGTACAGCCATAGCTTCTTTTTTTTAGTGTTCTCGCACATCATTTTTTCATAAGCTCTTATCCGGGGCAGAGGGATGGAGCTCATTTTTTATCAAGCCGGAATGTTTGAAATCCTCACATGTTTAAGTCTTGACGGCTGCACGCCCTCGAATTGCCTTTCACTTCAACATCGGTTTTATAAATTCGGAATTGAGCTTTGTGGACACTTAGCCGCCGTTCCTCCCCGCAAAACATATGCCTGCCTTTTTCCACACGTGATATAAAGTGGTATAGCTGTGTCATTAGTGCCCTGGTGAAGAGGGAATATGTTGACTCTTGTCGCCATGGACACTATTGGCTGTCATTGCCTCTCGGCTCCTAGTGTCCCTGACATTTATTTACATTAACGGTTCAGCCAGCGGCACAGAAACCACTCTCTCTTCTTTCTCTCTGTTTCTTTCTCCAGCCTGTCAAAAAAAAACATAAGTTGCAAAACCTTGTTTGGATGTGATGAATCATAATTCATAAAAGCAACAAAACATACTTTTCCTGGAATTTTAGATGTAGTAAATAAAACGTAGGTATGTAAGTAAGTAAAGTTTATGTATATACTGTAGCACTTCACATAGACCGAGCTCACAAATTGCTTCACATGGTTAAAATCACAACAAAACAATCAAAACAAGCTTATTGTCATGTCTTTGTGATCATCTTCTGTTTAGTTACATTCTGTTTTTCTTTTGACTCCATTAGTTCCTGTTTTTGCGCACCCTGGTTTGTTTTTGTTTCTCTGACTTCCAATCAGTTCACCTGTTCTCACGACTCACGCACCTGATTCACTTGGACTCATGCACCTGTTGTCAATCACCAAGTCACCATTTAAGCCTGCAATTGCCAGGCAGTTGCCAGGCAGTCAGCCTGGCGACATCATCCTCTATCACCCTCTACCACCCTCGTAATCCATGCTGATGACCCACGCTGTCTATTTCATACTCTTTTCTCAGTCCAAGTAAGTTTTCTTAATTCACGCCATGGTTTACAAGTTTTGTTTTATGACCATAGTTTTGTCTTAGTTCAAGTTTTTGTTTTTATCCATCCATTTTCTACCGCTTATTCCCTTTTTTGGGGTCGCGGGGTGCGCCGGCGCCTATCTCAGCTACAATCGGGCAGAATGCAGCGTACACCCTGGACAAGTAGCAACCTCATCGCAGGTTTTTGTTTTTAGAGCCAAGTTTTTGGACCTCCTCTGTGAGCGCTTTTCGTGTATTCTTTTTTTAAAAATTATAAATAAAATATGTCCTTACCTTCACGCCATGTCCGTTCCAATCGCTTTGCACTTCGGGAAATCAAACCTCACCATAGTGCAAGTCTTGACACTTATAGTTTGACGGAACAACAGAGACATTGCAAATTAAATAGGAAATATGATCATTAAAACGATTGGAAATGGAATATTATGAGAATAATAGAAAATGAACGGGACAAGTGGTAGAAAATGGATGGTTGGATCGAAAATTGATTTTCGAATGATTCGCGGTTGTTATTTGTAAAGATTCTTTATCTTAATTGATTAAAAAAAACATTCAAAAATCTTTTTTTTTTAATATCTGTCCTGTCCACTCAGGAAAATCGTATTGTTGATGTCGATGATCATACTGGTTGGATACTTCTCTTGTTACCTTATTTGTATTTGACCTCATTACATTTTTGGGTATGATTGTGTTAAACAAAACGCGTTTTCTTTTAAGTAATATGAAAAATTATCAGAGGTTTTTATTTATTTTATGGAGGAATCATAATCATAGAACTGGCACCCAATGTTCTAAAATATTTTTGTGATTGCAAATCTCGAATCGATTCTGAATATAATCGTTTTGAATCAAGAATCAATCTCGAATCGAATTGTTACCCCCAAGAATCAAATTGTGTGGTGTCCAAAGATTCTCAAGGAGGACTTTAGCTCGTAAATAGGACTGACAACAAAAGGGTGCATTCTGAAAACACGATCAGAAAGCAGCTTGAACACGGTCTGTAAACAATAATCCATGCAACATTTTGACCAAAGAACTGCAATTAATGATATGTAGACCACAAGGAAGGTTTTTAAATGCAGAAAAACAAAAAGTGTTCATTCTTAAGACAATAATGTTGTAATATTACGAGAACAAAAGTTAATCTTTCATGCGATAACATAATATTACGAAACCCCTAAATTTAGTGAATTTGGCATGTTGTCTAAATGGTAAATAAAAACAGAACACAATGATTTGCAAATCCTTTTCAACCTAGTTGAATAGACTGCATGGACAAGATACTTAACGTTCAAACTGGTAAACACAGTTTTTTTTTCCAATATTAGCTCATTTAGAATTTGATGACTGCAACATGTTTCAAAAAAGCTGGCACAAGTGGCAAAAAGACTGAGAAAGTTGAGGAACGCTCATCGAACACTTATTTGCAACATCCCACAGGTGAACAGGCTAATTGGGAACAGGTGGGTGTCATGATTGGGTGTAAAAGCAGCTTCTATGAAATGCTCAGTCATTCACAAACAAGGATGGGGAGAGAGTCACCACTTTGTGAAGAAATGGGTGAGCAAATTGTCAAACAGTTTAAGAACAACATTTCTCAACGAGTTAGGCATTTAGGGATTTCACCATCTACGGTCCGTAATATCACCAAAGGTTTCAGAGAATCTGGAGAAATCACTGCACGCAATCTGCATCAAAAAGCGAAGTCACTGGGTAAAGTATATCACCACATGGGCTCAGGGACACTTTAGAAAACCACTGTCAGTAACGACAGTTTGTCACTACATGTGCAAGTGCAAGTTAAACCTACTATGCAGAGCCAAAGCCATTTATCAACAACACCCAGAAACACCGCCGGCTTGGCTGGGCCAGAGTTCATCTAAGATGGACTGATGCAAAGTGGAAAAGTGTTCTGTGGTCTGACGAGTCCACATTTCAAAATGTTTTTAGAAAAACTGTGGATGTTGTGTCCTCCGGACTTAAGAGGAAAAGAACCATTTGGACTGTTATAGGCACAATGTTCAAAAGACAGTATCTGTGATGGTATGGGGGTGTATTAGTGCCCAAGGCATGGGTAACTTACACATCTGTGAAGGCACCATTAATGCTCAAAGGCACATACAGATTTTGGAGCAACATATGTAGTCATCCAAGCAACATCTTTTGCATGGACGCCCCTGCTTATTTCAGCAAGACAATGCCAAGCCATGTGTTGCAACAGCATGGCTTCATAGTAAAACAGTGTGGGTATGACACTTTATGAAGCGTAAAATACGACAAAGCAGACCCCTGACTGTTGAGCAACTTAAGGTGTACAGCGAGCAAGAATTAGAAAGAATTCCACCTGAAAAGCTTCAACAATTGGTCTCTTCAGTTCCCAAACGTTTACTGAGTGTTGTTAAAAGGAAAGGCCATGTAACACAGTGGTAAAAATGCCCCTTTTTCAACTATTTTGTGCCATTAAATTCTAAGTTAAATATTTTTTGCCCAAAAAAATTTTGTTTCTCTGTTCAAACATTAAGTATCTTGTCTTTGCAGTATATTCAATTGAATATAAGTTGAAAATAATATGCAAATCAATGTATTCTGTTTTTATTTACAAATTACACAATGGGCCAACGGGCTTCACCGTGGCGGACGGATTAGTGCGTCTGCCTCACAATACGAAGTTCCTGCAGTCCTGGGTTCAAATCCAGGCTCGCGATCTTTCTGTGTGGAGTTTGCATGTTCTCCCCGTGAAAGCGTGGGTTCCCTCCGGGTACTCCGGCTTCCTCCCACTTCCCAAGACATGCACCTGGGGATAGGTTGATTGGAAACACTAAATTGGCCCTAGTGTGTGAATGTGAGTGTGAATGTTGTCTGTCTATCTGTGTTGGCCCTGCAATGAGGTGGCGACTTGTCCAGGGTGTACCCCGCCTTCCGCCCGATTGTAGCTGAGATAGGCGCCAGCGCCCCCCGCGACCCCGAAAGGGAATAAGCGGTAGAAAATGGATGGATGGACAATGGGCCAACTTCACTGGTTTTGAGTTTTGTACATTCGAAAAAGTGTTAACCTTAAAAAAGAATAATACAACACTAAAAGAAAAATGTGTTGATCTTTAATGAAAATAACATCATTTACGAGAAAAAGTGTTCACCTTCAAGAAAAAAAACGTAATATTATTGAGGAAAAAGTGCTAATATTTAGAAAGACAGAGTTGCAAAATTTACATTAAAAAATAGGTTTACTCTCAGAAAATAACGTATCATTAGTAGAAATTAACGTTAATCTTGTTATGATCCGCTGCCCGGATCATATTTTGACTTAGATTTTTGAGTCTTTTTGTGTTTTCTGTTTGTTTTGGACTCTTTCGGTTCCGGTTTGTGCGCCTCTCAGCTTGTTTCCATGGTTGCTCATTGTTTTCACCTGCCGCTTGCTCCTGACGCGCACCTGTGTTGTGATTACTGTCATTATTTAGCCTGCCTTCTCCCGTCAGTCTGTCTTGCTTCCTAATTTGCCATATGCAACAAGTGACAATGTTTGTTCTCGGTTCTCTTTGTCCTAGCTTTCATGCTAAGGCCCTTTAGTGTTTCCTAGCTCCCATGCTAGCTCTTTTGGTTTTGTCTAAGTCTGTTTTATTCAAAAATGAATCATATCCTACCTTCACGCTGTGTCCAAAGCCCGTCTGCATCCTTGGGAGAACGAAACCCGCATCACCATGCGACCAACTCGTCACAAATCTTTCAGAAATCAAATAACGTAATATTACAGAGAAAAATGTGTTAATCTTAATAAAAATAACGTTACATCATGAGAAAAAAAGTGTTCATCTTTAAGAAAAAAACATAACATTAAGAGAAAATAATGTAAATTTTTTAAGAATGTACCCCAAAGGGAATAAGCGGTAGAAAATGGATATATGGATAGAATAGAAGAATAGAAGGAACTTTATTGTTATTATATTTGCATATAACGAAATTAAAGACTCCAACTTAAGGTGCGGTAGTGGGAAAAAATATGGGGTGAAATAAATGACATAAGAGGTAAAAAGGAAAAACTAACAATTGAAATAAACAGACTACTATCCAATAAAAATAATAAGCAATCCTGTACAATATACAAAACACTATAGAAGTACAAAATACAAAATGTTGTACAATATACAGAATAAGACAAGAGTACCGAAGTAATAAATAACAATCAGTGTCGGACGTATTGCACTCGAAGGGTAGTATTGCACAGTAGGGTATTAGGGCATGATATTGTATAAGGGTGAATTATTATTATTATAATTTAGAGTTCAACATGGTGACAGCTTTGGGAAAGAAGCTGTCTCTGAGCCTGTTTGTTCTGGCTCTGATGCACCTGTAGCGCCTGCCTGATGGTAGCAGGTAGAACAGGTGGAAGCCAGGGTGTGTGCTGTCCTTGGTAATGTTTTTTGCTCTGTTGAGGCAACGGGAGTTGTGTAAATCCTTCAGGGAGGGCAGGGGACAGCCGATGATTTTTTGTGGAGACTTTATGACCCTCTGAATCGCCTGTTTGTCTGCTTCAGTGCAGCTGGCGTACCACACTGTTATGCAGTACGTCAGCAGGCTCTCGACAGCCGAGCGATAGAAGGTCACCGTCAGCTTTCTCTCCAGTCTGTTCTTCCTCAGCACCCTCAGGAAGTGGAGTCTCCGCTGGGCCTTCCGGATGACCGCAGTTGTATTTTGGGTCCAGGACAGGTCAGCAGATATGAGGGTGCCGAGGAACTTGAAGGAGCTGACTTTCTCGACCTCCTCGCCGTTGATCCAGTGTTTTTTCTGAAGTCAAAGATGAGTTCCTTGGTTTTTGAGGTGTTCAGTGCCAAATTATTCACTGAACACCACACTGATAGTTTCTGGACCTCATCTCTGTAAGCAGACTCATCCCCCCCTGTAATGGGACCCACCACCGTTGTGTCATCGGCGAACTTGATGATGGTGTTCTCCGAGTGGGCTGGACACAGTCATGGGTGTAGAGGGAATACAGCATTATACAGCAGTATAACATTACGAGAAAACTGTGTTAATCGTTCAGAAAATAACGTAATATCACACGAAAAAAAAGATGTATTCTTTAAGAAAATAACGTAATATTACAATTTTTTTTTTTATATTTCAGAAAATAACGTAACATTACGTGCAATATTGCATGATTAAATGTAATTTGACCAAAATAAGAAAAATTGGAACTTTATTTTTGTAACATTTCTTGTTTTATTACAAGTTTACCCAACTCTACAACTGTTTTTTTTTTATCATAATTGTGCTTCGAAATTATTCCTTAATTAAATAAGCTAATGTTAACAATGAAAAGCGTGCTAGAATTAAGCCAGATGGAGTCAATATTTCTGGTGTAAGCTACAACCACAATAATACGACGATCCACATGTCTCAGGCTGCCGCATTGTGTTTTATGTTGTCTTTGGCCTTCTGGCTCCGGCAGTAAAAACTTGTTGGCTGAGCGTCGGGCGGTCGAGAGCCAAGTCAAAGATTTGTTTGTCTGCACTAGACATTATTCCTGTTTTATTGTTTCATTCTTCTGCGTTGCTCGCGAGGGGCTGCGCACTTGGCCAGAGAGCGTTACTTTAATTGGACCATCATGGCGAGATGTATGTGCGCGCCGCATGTGAATCAGCTGCCATAATGGAACGGGCACATTGTTTAAGTGGATGCCATTTCCCGGCCGATGTCGGCTGTCATGTAAAAAGGATCATTTACCTGATTTATGCAAAAGCAATATACTGCTGGGTGTGTCAGTCCGCACTTTCCTTTGTGTGCTTTGCTCGCTCTGACTAACTGGTGGACTTTACAGCCAGCAGACATTCTGTATACTTTACAAACCATAAACACAAGCATTATAACCTGGGCATTTTTAATCTTTTTTTTTTTTTTTTTTTACATTCTTTAGCCTAAACAACAAATTAATGATTTGAAGTGCATGAGAAGGTGGAACGACATAGGTCTCTTTGATCACATGGTCATTCATGAACAGGAATACAGCATCAATAAAACCACTGTTGATACAGCAAACGTTTCAGCGAGCATTAATATTGCTAGCAATAATACCGCTCATAATACTTCAAATATAACTACTGCCATCTTGTGGAGGAAAAAATAACTATGAGGTTGCAATAATCTATTGTTGCAACAAGGTGTTTATTAAAAGGTGTCAAACTCATTTTAGATCAGGGGCCACATGGAGAAAAATCTACTCCTAAGTGGGCCGGACTGGTAAAATCACGGCACGATAACTTAAAAATAAAGACAACTTCACATTGTTTTCTTTGTTTGAAAATAGAACAAGCATACCGTATTTCCTTGAATTGGCGCCGGGGCGCTAATTAATTTAAAACCTCTTCTCACTCCTGCGCTTACCAAAGGCATGGGGTAAAAGTAAGCATGCGCTAAATATTTTAAAACCTCTTCTCACGCCGGCACTTACCAAAGGCATGCAGTAAAAAGATGAGTGTGATGTAAGCTTGGACCTTAAATCCTACTGAATAGCTTTTAATCTTCTTCCCTTTATGCGATTTCAAATTACCGGTATTGAAATGAGCCTCCTCCATTTTGAAAACGATGACAGGGGAAGTGTCACTCGTGACGCCACGAGTTTGACCAGGCGGTAATACTAAGCATGCGCTAATTATTTTGGGAAGCAAGTTTGACCCGGCAGTAATTCAAGGCAGGCGCATACTATATGCCCTGCGGCAATTCAAGGAAATATGGTATACTGAAAATGTACAAATAATAATGTTTTTTTTACACTTACATGTGGCGGTTGATAGTATTCTACCATTATTTGTTGCTATTTATATTTTCTGAGTAAATTATGTGATAATGTTCATCAGTCAACTCATTTGGTGTTAATTTTCAATCTGTTAAGATAAAAAAAAATTTAAAAATCAAATTAGAGGATGTTATTTATGTGGTTTGCTAATTTTCTTCGACTGGTACACTAACATTATGTGGTTTATCTTTTTTAACATATGTAGCATCATCTACAAAGATACAAAAAATTGCTATTGCGACATGTAGTGGACAGATTTAGAACAGCAGTTTCTTTCGTTCCAAAATTTTGCCTCATTTTTATACTTAACCAAATCATCCCGCGGGCCGGATATAACCTGTTCTGGGCCTTACGTTTGACACCCCTGCTTTACAGTATACAGTTATTTACTGTATTTTCTTATCAACCAAACATGAAGAAGAATTTTGTTTTTACAGTAGTCCTGTAAAAGAACTGTTTACTCTTACCTTGTCATCAGTGGTTTCACTAATGTAGCCACAGATGGTAAGCTACATCTGTGGCTACAAATGTAGCTTACCACCACCAGGTGTGAATGAATAATGGGTTCCCAGTTCTCTGTGAGCACTTTGAGTATCTAACAATAGAAAAGCGCGATATAAATCTAATCCATTATTATTATTATTATATATCTATATATATGTACTGTATGTATATATATATATATATATATATATATATATATATATGTACTGTATATATATATATATATATATATATATATATATATATTTATTTATATACATATATGTATATATGTATGTGTGTGTGTATATATATGTATGTATGTATATATACATATATATGTGTGTGTGTGTGTGTATATATATGTATGTATGTATATGTACATATATATATGTATGTGTGTGTGTATATATATATATGTATGTATGTATATATACATATATATGTGTGTGTGTGTATGTATATGTATGTATGTATATGTACATATATATATATGTGTGTGTGTGTGTGTGTGTAAATATATGTATGTATATATATACATATATGTATATATACATATATATATACATGTACATATATGTATGTATATTTACATATATATATATGTGTGTGTGTGTGTGTGTGTAAATATATGTTTGTATATATACATATATGTATATACATATATATATATGTAAATATATGTATGTATATTTACATATATATATATGTGTATATATATATATACATGTATGTATGTATGTATGTGTGTATATATATGTATGTATGTATATATACATATATATGTGTATATATATATGTGTATATATATATGTGTATATATATATGTGTATATATATATATATATATATATATATATATGTATGTATATGTATATATATATATATATATATATATATATATATATATATATATATCTGCAGGATGGATGAAGCTTTTGTACAGGTAGACAAGGTTCGTACAGTAAAGAATATTTTTAGTCGGTTCGTGTTTAGTAAATCGAATTGATCGTACAATAAGGAGGTCCATGAATGGAGGTTCAACTGTATAATAAAAATATAATAAATAATATTTCTTACTCTGGCTATTATGGAAGCAGTGAAAAAAAAAAGGACAAAATGCAGCTCATAAAAGTCACACAATTAGGCTGATTTCCTTTAAAAACAATTACATTTAAATGCCATTGTCAAGAAGATTCCTGTTTTGTTTCTATCAAATGTGTGACACATTGTAAAGACCCGCGGGGTGACCTTAATTTCACAGTCACTCCCCATTTACAGTTTGCAAATAAAAATACAAATAAAATCCCAACAAAACATGTCTCGTTCCTCTGCAAAGCCAATTACTCCAGTAAAAAGTCCATTAGTTCAGTAACACATTGTGGATGACCTCGGCCACGCCGCAGAGATCACAAAGAACTGGAAGTGAATGCTACATTTCACACCACGTTACACAAACATTATTTGAGGTGTTCTGTGGACACTTTGGGCCTCCACGCTCTATTTATTGGAAACAAATTGCCGTTGTGTCGCCGGGCTTCAAAAATAATCACCAGGATTAGATTTTGATCCAAGATGCAGAGGTTGCTGTTTTCTGCCAGCAGGACGTTTCCAATATTTTCCCACATGGAAATTGAAGCATCAAAACGCATCAATATGCTAATAGACGGAGAAGCTTGGCGGATGAGATAAAACGAGGAGATAAAGAAGCTCCTCGATTCTTTGTGGGGTTTTTTTTTTTCCTCCGAGGCTTACATGCGAGAACAAGCAGAACATTCAATTTCATGTTTAATCTTCAATAATGCAGAATGACATGTTTGCTTTATTTGCCCTACTGCTCGGGGTTCAGCTTTGGGTTATTTCATCTCAAAACAACCATGTAAGCTAACTAGAAACAGAGGACGTTGATGCTAGTTTTTCCCATAATGCATTGTGTCCGTGTAATGACTGACATGTACTGCACCATGACTGCAGAGGGCGGGACACTTAATAGAAACACAAGCCACAGCACACCATTGTTTCTTCACCTAAAACACAAATTATTCACTAAAAAACATGTTTTTGTGTGAATATTTTTGGTGTCTGGAATAGATTAATCAGGTTTTAATATTTTTTACGAATTTTATTCCTGGAAAAAACAAAAACAATTGTCGTACTTTTGTGTTTGTTTATGTGTTCATTTGCTAGCTAGCAGGCTACTTCCTGATTCAGGGGAAAAAACATTTCTCTAACAAAATTGGACAAAAAAGTTTTAATGTTTGTGTTTCTGTTTCCATTAAATGGCGAACAATATATTTCCTGATTCTGGAAAAAAAAAAATGTTCAAACAAAAGTACAGGAAAACAATTGTCGTGACTTTTGTGTTTGTGTGTGTGTTGATTTGTTAGCTAGCAGGTTACTTCCTGATTCAGAAAAAAACATTAATAACAAAATTGGACAAAAAAATTTGTATGTATTTCTGTGTCCATTTGTTGGCTAACAAGTTATTTCTTGATTCCAAAAAAAAAAAAAAAATGTTCAAACAAAACTACAGGAAAACAATTGTCGTGATTTTTGTGTTTGTTTGTGTGTTTATTTGTTAGCTACCAGGCTACTTCCTGATTTAGAAAAAAACCATTACTCTGACAAAATTGGACAAAACAGTTTTAATGTTTGTATTTCTGTGTCCCTTTAATGGCGAACAAGATATTTCCTGATTCCGAAAAAAAAAATGTTCACACAAAATTACAGGAAAACAAATGTTGTGCTTTTTGTGTTTGTTTGAGTGTTTATTTGCTAGCTAGCAGGCTATTTCCTGATTCAGAAAAAAAAAACATTACTGTAACAAAATTGGACAAAAAAGTATTAATGTGTATGAGTTTCTGTGTCCATTTGTTGGCTAACAAGCTACTTCCCGGTTCTGGAAAAAAAAAATGTTCAAACAAAATTACAGGAAAACATTTGTCGTGCTTTTTGTGTTTGTTTGTGTGTTTTATTTGTTAGCTAGCAGGCACTTCCTGATTCAGAAACAAACATTACTCTAACAAAATAGGACAAAAAAGTGTATGAGTTTCTGTGTCCATTTGTTGGCTAACAAGCTATTTCCTGATTCCAAAAAAAAAATAAATGTAAGTAGCCTGCTAGCTAACAACAGATGCACAAAAAAACAAAGAAGCATTACTTTTTTTTCCCAGTTATGTTCGAGTAATGTTTTTTATCTGAAAGAGGTAAAACAAAGGGACGCACAAACAAATCAACAATTATTTCTTTTTTTTTTTCTGAGATTACGTTTTCTCGTGGAATCCAGGAATAGCCTGTTGATTAAAAAATGGACACACAAATGTACACAAAAAAATTATTTTAGTTTTTTTCTCTGTTTTTAAAGAATACTGTTTTTACCTGATTTAGGGAATAGCCTACTACTTTGGCTAACAAAGGGACGCACAAACAAATTAACAATTACTCATTTTTTCCCCCCAATTTTCTGAGTGTAAGGTTTCCCGCGGAATCAGGGAGTAGATTGCTAGTTAAAAAATGGACGCACAAAACAAACACAAAAACCTCACAATTTTTTTCTGCAGTTTGTTTGCGTAATGTTTCATACCGAATCAGGAATGGGCCTGCCAGCTAACAAACACGGGGAAAAAAATGTCCCGAATTTTTATTAGAGTATTATTTTTGTCTGAATCAGACTGCAGTCATCAAGCTAATAAGTGGACACACAAACACAAATATATTAAGATATTTTTTTTCTTTTTTGTTCAGTGTTTTAAAGTAATCTCGAAATCGGGAAGTTGTCTGCTTGCAAACAAATGGACTCACAGACACAAATCATTGCAATTTTGCTACATTAAGGTTTTTGCTGAATCAGAAGGTCGCCTGCTAGCTAACAAATACGCACAAATGAACACAAAAGCATTAATTTTGTTTGTTTTCTCTTTTTTAAGAATAATGTTTTTACCTGAAATAAGAAGTAGCCTGCTTCTTTGGCTAACAAATGAACGCACAAACACCATTTCCCCCCCACTTTTGTTACAGTAAAAAATCTTGCTGAATTTATAGGTAGCCTGCTAGTTAACAAACGGACGCACAAAACAACTACTAAAGCACTTAATTTTTTTTCGTCAGTTTGTTTGCGTAAGTTTTTTACTGAATCAGTAAACAGCCTGCTATCTGATAAACGGACACAAACGCAAGTCGTAAAGTTTTTTTCTGAATCCGTAAATACCTTGCTAGCTAACAAACAGAAACACAAGTAAACATTTCAGAAATCGCCTGTTAGCTAATGGACACACAAACAAAACACATTGCGATTTTTTTCCTCCAATTTTGTTTGAAAACTGTTTTTTTCTGAATCAGGAAATAGCTTGTTAGCCAGCAAATGGACAAAGAGATACACGTAAACATTCAAACTGTTTTCTCCAATTTTGTTGGAGTAGCAACGTTTCTTCTGAATCAGGAAATAACCAATAGATGCACTGAGACATAAGTAATAAACATTTTCTACCCAACTTTTACTATAGTACAAGCTATTTCTTGCTGCGTCGGAAGGTAGCCTGGTAATGGACACACAAACACATAAACATTAAAACTTTTTTTGTCCAATTTTGTTAGAGCCGTGTTTTTTTCTAAATGAGGATTTAGCTTGCTAGCCAACAAATGGACGCAGAAACACATAAACATTAAAACTTTTTTTTGTCCAATTTTGTTAGGAAACCGCCTGCTAGCCGATAAACGTACACAAATGCAAGTGGTAAAGTTTTTTCTGAATCCGGAAACATCTTGCTAGGTAGCAAATAAACACACAACTAAACATTTCAGAAATAGCCTGTTAGCTAATGGACTCACAAACAAAACACATTACGATTTTTTTCCTCCAATTTTGTTTGAAAAAGGTTTTATTTCTGAATCAGGATATAGCTTGCCCACTAACAAATGGATACAGAAACACATAAACATTGAGATTTCTTTGTCCAAATTATGTAGAGTGTATGTTTTTTTTTCAGAATCAGGAAGTAGCCTGCTAGCTAACAAATAAACACACAAACAAACACAAAAAGCACGACAATTGTTTTCCTGTAATTTTGTTTGAACATTTTTTTTTTTCGGGATCAGGAAATAGCTTGTTAGCCAACAAATGGACACAGAAACACATACATATTAATGATTTTTTATCCAATTTTGTTAGAGTAATAAGAAATGAGAAAACATATCTTACGTTTTTGTGTTGGTGTGTCTATTTGTTAGCTACCAGGCTACTTTCTGATTCAGCAATAATTATTACTGCAACAAAAGTGGGAAAATTAAAAATTGCTTATGTGTTTGTGTGTTCGTTTGTTAGCCAAAGTAGCCAAGTAATGCTCCATAAAAAACATTACTCTAACAAAACTAAAAACTAAAAAATCCTAATGCATTTGTGTTTATCAGTTCGTTAGCTAGCAGGCTATTTCCTGATAGAGAAAGAAACATTACCCTACAAAATTGGAAACCAAATCTTAATGTTTTTGTTTTTGTGCACCATTTTTTTTAGCCAGCAGACTTCCTTTTGATTCAGAATAAAACATTACGCTAACAAAAGAAAAAAAAACAACGTAATGCATTTGTGTTTATTTCTTCGTTAGCTAACAGGCTACTTCCTGATTGAGAAATAAAAATTACTCTACAAAATTGGGGGGAAAAATCCTAATGTTATTGCTTTTGTGCTCCATTATGTTGGCAATCAGACTTTCTTTTGATTCAGAAAAAAAAACATAACTCTTACAAAACAAAACAAAAAAAATCATAATGCATTTGTGTTTATCCGTTCGTTAGCTCGCAGGCTACTTCCTGATTGAGAAATAAAAATTACTCGAAAAATTGGGGAAAAAAAATGGTAGTGTTATTGCTTTTGTGCTCCATTATGTTGGCAAGCAGACTTTCTTATGATTCAGAAAAAAAACATAACTCTAACAAAACTAAAAAAAAAAATCATAATGCATTTGTGTTTAGCCGTTCGTTAGCGAGCAGGCTACTTCCTGATTGAGAAATAAAAATTATTCTGACAAAATTGGGAAAAAAATGCTAATGTTATTGCTTTTGTGCACCATTTTGTTAGCTAGCAGACTTTCTTTTGATTCATGAAAAAACATTACTCTAACAAAACTAATAAAAAAAATCCTAATGCATTTGTGTTTAGCCGTTCGTTAGCGAGCAGGCTACTTCCTGATTGAGAAAGAAACACTACCCTACAAAATAAGGAAACAAATCTTAATGTTATTGCTTTTGTGCACCATTTTCAAGATTCCAAATTGTTTATTGTCATATGCACAGTTAAACAGACAGTTTGCCGTACAATGAAAATATTACTTTGCTAGTCCACCCTTCAACAAGTCACATTGTACTTAGCTAAAAATGAAAAATAAAAATGTATATACAGAAGGCACAGTAAGTAACATAACATTATTGCACATTCTGATTGACAGTCAACAGTATACATTTGGAGGTGACATTGGCTCACAGCAGCAGTTAAAAATGTCTTTATTGATCATCCATCCATCCATCCATCCATCCATTTCTACCGCTTGTCCCTTCTGGAGTCTATCTTAGCTGCATTCGGGTGGAAGGTAGGGTACACTCGGACAAGTCGCCACCTCATTGCATATTGTCTATAGCAGGCGTCACCAACGCGGTGCCCGTGGGCACCAGGTAGCCCGTAAGGACGAGATGAGTAGCAAGCTGGCCTGTTCTAAAAATAGCTTGAATAGCAGCACTTACCAGTGAGCTGCCTCTATTTTTTACATTGTATTTATTTACAAGAAAACTGGTCTCGCTTTGCTTGACATTTTTAATTGTAAGACAGAGAAAACTCAAATAGAATTTGAAAATCCAAGAAAATATTTTAAAGAATTGGTTTTCACTTGTTTAACTAAATCCATTTATTTTTTTTACTTAGCTTCGTGTAATTTTCAGAAAGACAATTTTAGAGAAATACAACCTTAAAAATGAATTTAGGATTTTTAAACACATATACCTTTTTACCTTTTTAAATTCCTTCCTCTTCTTTCCTGACAATTTAAATCAATGTTCAAATAAATTATTTTTTTATTGTTAGGGAATAATAAATACATTTTAATTTAATTCTTCATTTTAGCTTCAGTTTTTTCGACGAAGAATATTTGTGAAATATCTCTTCAAACTGGGCTTCACGGTGGCAGAGGGGTTAGTGCGTCTGCCTCACAATACGAAGGTCCTGCAGTCCTGGGTTCAAATCCAGGCTCGGGATCTTTCTGTGTGGAGTTTGCATGTTCTCCCCGTGAATGCGTGGGTTCCCTCCGGGTACTCCGGCTTCCTCCCACTTCCTAAGACATGCACCTGGGGATAGGTTGATTGGCAACACTAAATTGGCCCTAGTGTGTGAATGTGAGTGTGAATGTTGTTTGTCTATCTGTGTTGGCCCTGCGATGAGGTGGCGACTTGTCCAGGGTGTACCCCGCCTTCCGCCCGATTGTAGCTGAGATAGGCGCCAGCGCCCCCCGCGACCCCAAAAGGGAATAAGCGGTAGAAAATGGATGGATGGTATCTCTTCAAACTAAAAATTATTAAAATTCAAAAAAATGATTCTGGCAAATGTAGAAAATCTGCAGAATCAAATTTAAATCTTATTTCAAAGTATTTTGAATTTCTTTTAAAATTTTTGTTATGGAAAATCTAGAAGAAATAATGATTTGTCTTTTTTAGGATTACAGCTTGGTCCGATTTGTTATAAATTCTAACAAAGGGCAGATTGGATTTTAACCTATTTAAAACATGTCATCAAAATTCTACAATTAATGTTAATCAGGAAAAATGACTAATGACGTTCCATAATTTTTTTTTTTTTTTTTCAAAAATATTCCAATTAGCTAGTTTTTTGCTTCATTTTTTTCCGTTGAATTTTGAATTTTAAAGAGTTGAAATTGAAGATAAACTATGTTCCAAAATTTAATTTTCATTTGTTTTGTGTTATCTCCTCTTTTAAACTGTTCAAGTAAGTGTTTTTTTCATCATTTATTCTCTACAAAAAACCTTCCGTAAATGGAAAAAAATGTATGACGGAATGACAGACAGAAATACCCATTTTTTGTATATATATAGATTTATTTATTAAAGGTAAATTGAGCAAATTGGCTATTTCCAGCAATTTATTTAAGTGTGTATTAAACTGGTAGCCCTTCGCATTAATCAGCACCCAAGAAGTAGCTCTTGGTTACAAAAAGGTTGGTGACCCCTGGTCTATAGTGATCAAAGACACTAAATTTTGTGACATTTTGTTAGCTAGCAGACTTTCTTTTGATTCAGAAAAAAACATTACTCAAACAAAACTCCAAAAAATGTTTATCCGTTCGTTAGCTCGATTGAGGAATAAACAATTCTCTAACCAAACTCGGCGAGAAATCGGAAAGCTTTTGTGATTGTTTGTGCGTCTGTTTGTGTGCAGACGACTTCCTGATTCACAGGTGACAGCTCAAGATGAAAACTTCTTTATCGTTTTTGATTCATCGCAGAGCATCGCTGGGAAGCGAATCCGACCCGGCCGTTCGTACTTGACGTCTTGCAGACTCCATCTAAAGTCAGCAAAAGTCATAATCGGCAGCCAAACATGATTTCATGCGCAGTCACTTCTAAACCTTTCTTCAGCTCTGTCACTCTCACCCTGCATCAAAGCCATCTTTTTTTTTTTTTTTTGAAGAGGTTGTAGCTGTAAGAAGTGGAGTCCCTCTCTGCTTACGCCGTCTCTCCTTCCAGTTGACTGAAAGCGGCACAGAGCTGCTGATGTCTCGTCCCCTCAATCCCTTCTTTTGTCAGACCCCCTATCGTACTTTTTTTTCCCACACAGTGGACGGAACTATGTTTATATTTTTCCGGGAAGAGCAATGATCTCCCCCATGTGAAATGCTCATCATCAAAACATACATTAAATTAAAGCTTACAGTGCCCCTCTAATGCTGACAACATTGGCACTTATTCCAGAGTTCTGGACCTAAAAAGTATGTCTACAGTAGGGTTGTACGGTATACCGGTAGAAGTATAGTACCGCGATACTAATGAACCATATTCAGTACTATACCGGCTCTGAAAAGTACTCCCATCGTCGTCACATTGTGACATTGCTGGTTTACAAGCAGAGGAGCATGTTCGGCAGCGCACAATCACGGAGTACTTACAAGCAGACACAGTGTGTGGACAGAAAAGGGAGAACGGACGCATTTTGGCTTAAAAACTAAAGATAAAGGTGAAGTTATAACATTGAAACGCCCTCAGGATAAGGTGCTTTAAGACATGGCTAGCTAGCTAGTGGCTAATGTCCATCTGCCATTAGCAGTGTTTTAGCTAATTCAAAATCACTAATCCTTGTCTCCATGGCGACAAATAAGTATGTTTCTTACAAGTATCATCCCTGTAGGACGAGGAATAGCCAAACATGCTTCACTACAAATCGTAGTTCACCGGCGTCAAAATGTAAACAAATGCCCTTGGTGGATCTACACCTAACATCCACTGTAATGATACCAAGTACAGGAGCGTATCTAGTCAATACTACTACGATTACATCGACATTTTTTGGCATCGCAACATCTTCTTTCGTTTTTTACAAATGTATATTATGTTTATAAACTCATTAAATATGTCCCTGCACACAAGAGGACTTTGAATATGACCGATGTATGATCCTGTAACTACTTGGTATCGGGTTGATACCCAAATGTGTGGTAGCAGCCAAAACTAATGTAAAGTATCAAACAACAGAAAAATAAGTGCTTATTACATTTTAACAGAAGTGTAGACAGAACATGTTAAATTTGAAAGTAAGCAGATATTAACAGTCAATTAACAAGTCGATTAATAATTCATTTTCTACCACTTGTCCTTATTATTTTTTTTACAAAGTAATAGAATGGAAAATGACACAATATGTAACTGCATATATCAGCAGACTAAATTAGGAGCCTTTGTTTGCTTACTTACTACTAAAAGATAAGTTGTCTAGTATGTTCACTATTTTATTTAAGGAAAAAATTGAAATAAGAAACATATCTTTAATGTACCCTAAGATTTTGTGTTGAAATAAATCCAGTAATGCCATTTTTTACGATCTCCTTTATTTACAAAAGTACCGAAAAGTATCAAAAATAATTAAGAATTAATAATAATAAATGATAAATAACTGAAGCTGGATCTGTTTAGAAGAACTTCTAAAACTTGCAGATCATCTTCTTTATATTCAGGATCAACAATATAAGTTTCTGGATCATATTTTGGCCAAAGTAGGGGTTGTCGGCTCTCACAAAGTCTGCACGTGTTTTTTAGAGTTAGTTTGTGACAAACTCCAAGATGCAGAGATGGAGGCAGGCATGATTTGATTTAAATACTAAGGCAAAAACAAAGAAAGGGTACAAACATCATTATGTATTGTCTTGTGTCGTCCTCGCAGTACCCTCCATCGCCTGAAAAGTGAGCCGTGCGTCTCACTTTTCCCTCGCTCTCCCTGTGGACTATGACTGCCTCCCTCGATCCTTGACTTCCCCTGCTTTGGACTCGGACCTTTAGACTTCTCTCTCCCCTGGACTTCGTCTCTCGCTCAACAATTACGGTAACACTCAACAGCTACTCTACACAGATAGTCTTACACCATTTACACTCTTGGATTTTTCACACTCCATTTCCTTAGTTAGTATATTTAGTATTGTTTGATTATTTTAAATATATACAGTATGTATATATATATATATATATATATATATATATACGTATATATATATATATATATATATATATATATATATATATATATATATATATATATATATATATATATATATATATATATATATATATATATGAGCTACATGATCCCCTGGTGTCTGTGCTGTCATCTCTCTCTGTTAAAACATATCACTTTCCTGCACATTCATGATATCATGCGGTGTTTTGTTATGTTTTCAAACACGTAAGAGACATGTACCACTTTTTATGGGCATTTTAGAAGAAGTCCTGCGTATTAGCAATTTTTTTAATTTGTATTTATTTTTTGGCCTCTCTCCATTGGAAAAAGGCTGCACTTACTCCGCTCAAGAAGCAAAAAAACGATGCATACTTTTTTTTTCATATGACAAATATTTTAGTAACATATATTCTATGAGGAAAAAACATTATTAAAAAAATATTAAACGACAAAACGCATCAATGGAATTTGTTTTAATCAGCCCCTTAAGTTATCGAGCAGCTGTGAAAGTATAAAATGATGTTGCTGAAAAGACAGTATGTCTAATATGTTTTTATTTTTATTTTTATTTTATTGGGACGGCGTGGCGCAGTGGGAGAGTGGCCGTGCGCAACCCGAGGGGCCCTGGTCCAAATCCCACCTAGTACCAACCTCGTCACGTCCGTTGTGTCCTGAGCAAGACACTTCACCCTTGCTCCTGATGGGTGCTGGTTGGCGCCTTGCATGGCAGCTCCCTCCATCAGTGTGTGAATGTGTGTGTGAATGGGTAAATGTGGAAGTAGTGTCAAAGCGCTTTGAGTACCTTGAAGGTAGAAAAGCGCTATACAAGTACAACCCATTTATTTCTGACCGTCCAAAATGTTGACAGTCATACGTAGGATGGAGGATTTTCATTTGAATTTGTCAGTTCGCAAGTAAAACGCAAAATAGTGATCGCAAAAAGAAATGAGTGTTGATAAATCACATCGCGTGTGCCAAATAATTATATTTGCATCTTCCCTAGTAACAACCAACCCCGAATGGAAAATCCCAAATGGAAACAACCGCGTCAAATAAGTTAGCTATAGCTAATTAACAATCCAAACCAGAGATTCTTAAACTGTGGTACGTGGGCTCCATCTAGTGGTACGCCAAAAAAATCAGTCAATTAAATATTCAAACACAGTGTTACTGTTCAATCTGCGTGTCATGTTACAGTGGCCACAAATCTTAAATATATATTTTTTAAATAAAACATCTGCCTTGTTTTTAATGAACATTTAAGTCTACTTCGCAATTGATTTTAATGGAGAGCCAAGTCTTTTCTGAGGTGGTACTTGGTGAAAAAAGTTTGAAGACCACTGCACTAATGTACTTCATTTGATAAAAGGCTTTAGAATTTGACATGGAACACACAATAATTCCTCTCACCTCGCCATCAACTGTCTCACTCCAGAGAAGACTATGTAGGTGAGTTGTCCGTAAATTTCCATACTACGATTTAGGAGACAGTGACAACTAACACCATCTTTTTTTTTTTTTCTTTCAATTTCGGGAAGAAAATGTAGAGAAATACCCACTTTCAAAGGGGTTCATCGTTATGGTAAATGAGGTAATAATGCAGGATGAAGGCATTGTGTGACCAAAATGGTACGGCTGAAATGAAACACATATACAACCGTCATTCCAATCTCGCCGTCAATCAATGTGAATTTTCATTGCCAAAGACATGAGGAGGAAGATGGGTTGGGGCGAGGCTGGGGAAAAAAACCCTCTTAATTCATGGATTAATTTTGACCATATCTTCTCTGCGCCTAATGTGCTTCCTTGCAGATGAGCCTCAAGTCAAAATGATAAAAATTAAAGTACATGAGAAGATCTGTTAAAAACAGCGGAGGTGTAAGACCTACAAAATCATCTTACTCAAGTCAAGAAATAATGCTTTCAAGGGGCAATTTGGCTCTATTAGCACAAACGACCCTCTTAAAAAGCGGATGTGAATTGAATTCCAATGTGTTCATAAGCGGGATTTGTCTGCCAATAAATAAATCAAACCTGGAAAAAAAACAATACCTTTGGTAAATATATCCAACACAATGGAACCTTTTATTTACAAACCTCTTTATTTTCGAACTTGTCTCATGTCTCTGTGTACGATCGCTTCATTCATTCGTTTTGTCTGCCTGTAGGCAAAAAGCAGGGCATCACTTGCTACTAGTGTTGTCCGCATACCAGTATTTTTGGTATCATTACCGGTCCCAAAATGTAATCCGATACTTTTCGGTACTTTTCTAAATAAAGGGGACCACAAAAAATTGCATTATTGGCTTTATTTTAACAAAAAGTCTTAGGGTTCATTAAAAATGTTTCTTATTGCAAGTTTGTCCTTAAATAAAATAGTGAAAATACAAGGCAACTTGTCTTTTAGTAGTAAGTGTTGTGATCCGCTTCCCGGATTACATTCTGGTTTTGGTTTTTTGAGTCCGTTTGTATTTTTTGATTGTTTTGGACTCTCCCAGTTCCGAGTTGTGCACTTCCTTGTTTGTTCCGTTACCATGGTTTCGTATTAGTTCCACCTGCTACTTGTTTGTGATGCGCACCTGTGTTAATTTATGACTTCCCTATTTAAGCCTGCCTTCTCCCTTTCTTCATTCTGGATCTTATGTTTGCGTTAAGCAACAATTACGAGGCGTCACTTTTTGAACTCTGTTTTCTATGCTAAGTTTCACCTTAGCTTCTCGTGTGCTCGGCGCGTACTTTTGGACTCTTTGACTCAGTGCTAGTATTAACTTTAGCTTCCCGTGCATTCGGCACGCGTTTTCTTTTGTTCATTTTGTCTGTTTTGTACCAGTGTTATATTTTTGTATATTAAACCCTGCTCTTACCGGTTACTCCTGTCCCGTCTGGTCCTCTTGCATTTTGGGGTGACAACTCGCGCATCTCTATGCGCCGCGCCCGTGACAGTAAGTATCAATCAATCAATCAATCAATGTTTACTTATATAGCCCTAAATCACTAGTGTCTCAAAGGGCTGCACAAACCACCACGACATCCTCAGTAGGTCAACATAAGGGCAAGGAAAACTCACACCCAGTGGGACATCGGTGACAATAATGACCCAGTGGGACGTCGGTGACAATAATGACTATGAGAACCTTAGAGAGGAGGAAAGCAATGGATGTCGAGCGGGTCTAACATGATACTGTGAAAGTTCAATCCACAATGGATCCAACACAGTCGTGAGAGTCCAGTCCAAAGCGGATCCAACACAGCAGCGAGAGTCCCGTTCACAGCGGAGCCAGCAGGAAACCATCCCAAGCGGAGGCGGATCAGCAGCGCAGAGATGTCCCCAGCCGATACACAGGCAAGCAGTACATGGCCACCGGATCGGACCGGACCCCCTCCACAAGGGAGAGTGGGACATAGAAGAAAAAGAAAAGAAACGGCAGATCAACTGGTCTAAAAAGGGAGTCTATTTAAAGGCTAGAGTATACAAATTAGTTTTAAGGTGAGACTTAAATGCTTCTACTGAGGTGGCATCTCGAACTGTTACCGGGAGGGCATTCCAGAGTACTGGAGCCCGAACAGAAAACGCTCTATAGCCCGCAGACCTTTTTTGGGCTTTGGGAATCACTAACAAGCCGGAGTCCTTTGAACGCAGATTTCTTGCCGGGACATATAGTACAATACAATCGGCAAGATAGGATGGAGCTAGACCGTGTAGTATTTTATACGTAAGTAGTAAAACCTTAAAGTCACGTCTTAAGTGCACAGGAAGCCAGTGCAGGTGAGCCAGTACAGGCGTAATGTGATCAAACTTTCTTGTTCTTGTCAAAAGTCTAGCAGCCGCATTTTGTACCAACTGTAATCTTTTAATGCTAGACATGGGGAGACCCGAAAATAGTACGTTACAGTAATCGAGACGAGACGTAACAAACGCATGGATAATGATCTCAGCGTCTTTAGTGGACAGAATGGAGCGAATTTTAGCGATATTACGGAGATGAAAGAAGGCCGTTTTAGTAACGCTTTTAATGTGTGCCTCAAAGGAGAGAGTTGGGTCGAAGATAATACCCAGATTCTTTACCGTGTCGCCTTGTTTAATTGTTTGGTTGTCAAATGTTAGAGTTGTATTATTAAATAGAGTTCGGTGTCTAGCAGGACCGATAATCAGCATTTCCGTTTTTTTGGCGTTGAGTTGCAAAAAGTTAGCGGACATCCATTGTTTAATTTCATTAAGACACGCCTCCAGCTGACTACAATTCGGCGTGTTGGTCAGCTTTAGGGGCATGTAGAGTTGGGTGTCATCAGCATAACAGTGAAAGCTAACACCGTATTTGCGTATGATGTCACCTAGCGGCAGCATGTAGATGCTGAAGAGTGCAGGGCCAAGGACCGAACCCTGGGGAACTCCACACGTTACCTTAACGTAGTTCGAGGTCACATTGTTATGGGAGACACACTGCATCCTATCAGTAAGATAAGAGTTAAACCAAGACAGGGCTAAGTCTGACATACCAATTCGTGTTTTGATACGTTCTAATAAAATATTATGATCGACGGTATCGAAAGCAGCGCTAAGATCGAGGAGCAGCAACGTAGATGACGCATCAGAATCCATCGTTAGCAATAGATCATTAGTCATTTTTGCGAGGGCTGTCTCCGTGGAGTGATTTGCCCTGAAACCGGATTGAAAGGTTTCACATAGATTGTTAGACGCTAAGTGTTCATTTAACTGCTCCGCAACAATTTTTTCAAGGATTTTTGAAATAAAGGGAAGGTGAGACACCGGTCGGTAGTTTACCATGAGGTCAAGATCGAGGTTAGATCTTTTAAGAAGAGGATGAATAACCGCTTTTTTGAATGCTAGGGGAACAGTGCCCGAGGAGAGTGATAAGTTTATAATATTTAGCACTGATGGGACTAATAATACAAAGAGCTCCTTGATCAGTTTCCCAGGAAGAGGGTCAAGTAAGCATGTTGTCTGTTTTATTCCATTTACACGTTGTAACAATTCCTCTAATGTTATTTCCTCAAAACGAGAGAAACTATTTTGGAGGGCAGTATCCGCCGTATATACCATCGTATCAGTGTTAATAGAACCCAGTTGTAGCTGGGACGCATTGTCTTTAATCTCCTTTCTAATGACTTCAATTTTCTTACTAAAGAATTGCATAAAGTCATCAGCTGAGTGGGTTGAGCTACTGGAAGGGGTCCCTTGTTGGGTTAGCGATGCTACCGTACTAAACAAAAATTTTGGATCGTTTTTATTACGGTGGATGAGATTTGAGTAATATTTAGCTTTAGCTAAGGTAAGCATGCGTTTATAAGTTATTAAACCATCACTCCATGCTTGATGGTGCACCTCAAGTTTAGTCGTGCGCCATTTGCGTTCCAGCTTTCTACATAATAATTTCTGAGCTCTAGTTTCTTCTGTAAACCACGGGGTGCGCTTTTTTGGAGCCTTTTTTAACTTTAGCGGTGCTATGTTATCAATGGTTTCGCGCAGGGTGTCGTTAAAGTTGTTAGTGAGGTTATCAATAGAGCCCACATACTTTGGGAATGGTGCCATTACCGAGGGCAGTAGGTCAGCAAGAGTTGTCGTTGTGGCCGTATCAATGTTGCGGCTGCTATAGCAGTTATTATTATTATTAGTTTGACGAACATGCGTCTGAACCTCGAATTTTATAAGGTAATGATCGGACAATACTTTAGTATACGGGAGTATCGTAACTTTGGAGACGGTGATACCCCTGACAAGCACTAGGTCTATCGTATTACCGTTGCGATGCGTGGGTTCATTTATTATTTGTGTGAGACCACAGCTATCAATTACAGTCTGGAGCGCTACGCACGGTGGGTCCGATGGGGTATTCATATGGATATTAAAGTCCCCCATTATGATTATATTATCGGCGTACGTCACTAGATCAGCAACGAACTCTGAGAATTCATTGATAAAGTCCGAATAGGGCCCTGGGGGGCGGTAGATAACAGCCAGGTGTAGAGGCAGCGGTGTGACAGACTTCATAGTAAGCACCTCAAACGATTTATATTTATTATTTATGTTAGGACTAAGGTTAGAGTTTTCGTTGTATATTAGTGCGACCCCCCCACCCCTTTTAAGCAGACGGGCAATATGCGCATGTGTAAAGTTAGGAGGACATGCCTCATTTAGCGCAAAAAAGTCGTTTGGTTTAAGCCAGGTTTCGCTGAGACCGATGACGTTAAGATTGTTGTCTCTGATAATATCATTAACTAATAACGTTTTGGGAGACAATGATCTTATGTTTAAAAAACCTATATTATAGGTAGTGGGCTGTTTTAGGGAGTTTTTGATCAAATTATCCGTAGTAGCAATATTAATAATGTTGTGTTTATTATGCCCAGTGCATTTAGTATAGTTACGACCATATCTATGAATTGATACGACAGGAATTTTCCAATTGTTTGTTTGTTGCTTTGATAAACTGCACGCATCATGGTTAGCCACCTCAGTAACGGGGACTTTCCGATTGTTTGTTTGTTGCTTTGATAAACTGCACGCATCATAGTTAGCCACCTCGGTAGAAAACATGTCCAACTCTGAAACACTCAAAGCAGAAAAAACGTGTTCTGATTTAACTGACTCCTTACCCAGACCAGTAGTCTCGCATTTTCCATTTAAATCTGGCTGCAGGATGGAGGGAAGTGGTGTTTTGTGGGGATTAGCCTTCTGCTTTTTTTTTAGCCCCTCTCGACATCCGCGTTTCCGATCACACCGCTGGCGTCTGCTCCGTAGACGGCCCCCGCTGCTACTAGACTCCCCTGCTTCACAGGCCGCTGGATGTAGCCGCCGACGTATTCCCATGCTAGTTAGCACGTTTAGCACGGACGCGTCTATCAGTCCAAAACGGCCCGATATGTCCACATCCAGAAGTGTCTGGCGGTCGTACGTGATCACGGAGTGACCACGATGTGAGCCAGCCATAAAGTCTGTGGAATTGTCCGGTATTTCTGCCAAATGTTTCATCTTTAGCAGTAGCTCCGCGAGGACGCAGCCCGTCCGGGCGCCGCCATCTTGGAATCAAGTAAGCAAACAAAGGTTTCTAATTTAGTCTGCTGACATATGCAGTAACATATTGTGTCATTTTCCATTGTATTATTTTGTCAAAATTATTAAGGACAAGCGGTAGAAAATTAATGATTAATCGACTTGTTAATTTACTGTTAATATCTGCTTACTTTCAATGTTAACATGTTCTGTCTACACTTCTGTGAAAATGTAATAATCACTTTTTCTTCTGTTGTTTGATACTTTACATTAGTTTTGGATGACACCACATATTTGTGTATCAATCCGATACCAAGTAATTACAAGATCATAAATTGGTCATATTCCAAGTCCTCGTGTCCAGGGACATATTTCTTGAGTTTATAAACATAATATACATTTGTAAAAAATGAAAGAAGATGTTGCAATGCCAAAAAATGTCAATGTAATCATAGTAGTATCGACTACATACGCTCCTGTACTTGGTATCATTACAGTGGATGTCAGGAGTCGATCCACCAATGGCGTTTGTTTACATTTTGACGCCGGTGAGCTACGGTGTGTAGTGAAGGGTGTTTAGCTATTCCTCGTCCTGCAGGTATGATACTTGTAAGAAACTTACTTTATATGTCACCATGGAGACAAGGATTAGTGATTTAGAAGTAGCTAAAACACTGCAGACTGCGGCTGGACTTAAGCTGCAAGCTAGCTAGCTATCTCTTAAAGCACCTCTTTCTGAGGGCTTTTCAGTGCTATAATTTCACTGTTATAATCAGTTTTTTAGCCAAAATGTGTCCGTTCTCCCTTTTCTGTCTACACACTGTGTCTGCTTGTAAGTACTTCGTGATTGTGTGCTGCCGAACATGCTCCTCTGCTCATAAACCAGCAATGTCATGACGTGACGACAGAGGTGCGTGGATGTGGGGGACCGGTACTTTTTAGAGGCGGTATAGTACTGCATATGATTCATTAGTATCGCCGTACTATACTAATACCTGTATACCGTACAACCCTACTTGCTACTAGTCACTAATCAGTGCCTTTTTTACTGTCTTTTTTCGCCTTTTTGACGAGTTTTGTCCGTTTTGCTAACTCATGAGTCCCAAAAACTAAACATACCGGCGTGTAAAGAAGGTGGGAATAGCTGTGGAGTTACAAAAACAAAACTATTTGCGATGGGGCGCACAAGCAAAGAAGGATTGACGAAGCCAGCTTTGTAAAAAAAAATTAAATAAAAATTGCCAAAACAGCCTTATTTCAAATGGAGCAAAAGACACTACCTCTCGTTCAGTAGCACAGGAGCACCCCCCCACCCCCCGCCCTCTTCCTTCTCTCCCTCTGCTGCTTTCTCTTCAGTTCCTCTGCTGATATTAAAGTGGGTGGGTTTAATAAAAAAAAATATATATATATATGTATTATGGTAGCAACATGGTTGATAAAGTTAAGATTTTTTGTGAATTCTGATCGTTTGTGAGGGCACCAAAGGGACGTCTGAGTGTGGGCGTGTTGCCAGAGTAGAACATTGAGCTTTTTGTTGTTGTTTTAATTTGTTATTTAAAAATAGTTGTTTCATCCCCCCTTTATTATGTTTCTTTGATTTGGCTCAAAGTGTACAAACCATCACTAAATTATGGAACCCATTATTAATTTTTATATTGGATAAATTTGCTTCACCATACAAACTTTTCAATTCACGATCCCAGTTCAAGAACCAATTAAGTTTGTAAGTTGAGGTTCCACTGTACTGTCATGATGTCTCAAGACAATTATTATTAGTTTTTTTGTATTTTATTTCATGTCTACACACTTATTTTTGTTTCCATTTCCTGCTTCCTTTTTGCCACTACTTCTCCTGTCTGAGCACTGGCTCACTCACCTGTTCCTGGTTGCCAATCCGGGTGCTTTTTACGCCAGCCCTGTCCTCTGGAAGGGGCTGAGTCATTGTGCTTTGAACCTCCATGCGCATATCTTTTTTCCCTGTGCTTCCAGTCACAGTTTTTCCCACATGTTTTCTTATTTATCTTCATAAATATATTTTACCTGGACTTTGTCTGTCGTCTCTGCATCCTGGCATCAAGACCAACTTTATCGTGACACCAAACATAACACATTACATTGTGTTGTATACACAGTTATTTAATTAGTTAGCTCGTGTTGCCAACTCCTCAGTAAGAAAAGTGAATATTGGCTGTCACATCGCTTCATTTGTATAATTGCTTGCAATTGACGCTGTGGGAGAGAAGAAAGAGACACTGTAGTTTAAAAAATATTAAAGGGGAGCATTATCACAATTCCAGAAGGGTTAAGACCAATAAAAATCAGTTCCCCGTGGCTTATTTTATTTTTCGAAGTTTTTTTCAAAATTTTACCCATCATGGAATATCCCGAAAAAAGGCTTTAAAGTGCGTGATTTTCGCTATCTGTAAATCCACCCGTCCATTTTCCTGTGACGTCATATAGTGACGCCAATACAAACAACATGGCGGATAGAACATTATTATTAAGACTCGGATTTCAGCGGCTTAAGCGATTCAACAGATTACGCATGTATTGAAACGGATGGTTGGAGTTTGGAGGCAGATAGCGAAAACGAAATTGAAGAAGACACAGAAGCTATTGAGCGAATAGTTATTGAAGCTATTCGGCGATCACCTTCTAACCAACGATTGCATCTTTTGACCACTGGAGCAACTTAAATCCGTCGATTGGTAAGTGTTTGTTTGGCATTAAATGTGGGTGCAGGGAAAGGCTGGATACAAATATAGCTACAAATGTACATACAGCTAGCCTAAATAGCATGTTAGCATCGATTAGCTGGCAGTCATGCCGTGACCAAATCTGATTAGCACATAAGTCAATAACATCAACAAAACTCACCTTTGTGATTTCGTTGACTTTATCGTTGGAAATGCATCTGCTTTGAGTGTAGCAGGATATCAACAGATTCTTGCCATTTCTGCCATGTTAGCATCTATTAGCATGCCGTGCTAATCGATGCACACTCCACGTAAGACAACTTGAATCCGTCCCTGATCGTGTTGTTACACCCTCCGACAACACACCGACGAGGCATGATGTCTCCAAGGTACGGAAAACAGTCGAAAAAACGGAAAATAACAGAGCTGATTTTACTTGGGTGTGTAATGTCGCTAGATCAATTTAGGAGGAGGCATTGAGTTATGTTTTGATGGCAGTAAATCAATGAGTTAGCTAGCTAGCAAAAAGTTAAAGTACCATTGGTAGTCACACACACACAAGGCGTGGTGAAATTACCCTCTGCATTTGACCCATCCTCATGTTCACCCCCTGGGTTGTAAGGGGAGCAGTGAGTAGCAGCAGTGGCCACGTTCGGGAATCATTTTGGTGATTTTACCCCCAATTCCAACCCTGGATGTTGAGTGGGGAGGTAATGGGTCCCATTTTTATAGTCTTTGGTATGACTCGGCCGGGGTTTGAACTTACGACCGACCGATCTCAGGGCGGACAATCTAACCACAAGGCAGATGACGTAGCTTGCAGGATTACGCAAAGCTTTGTCAGCCATGTAGCATGTTATCCATCCATCCATCCATTTCTACCGCTTATTCCCTTTCAGGGTCGCGGGGGGCGCTGGCGCCTATCTCAGCTACAATCGGGCGGAAGGCGGGGTACACCCTGGACAAGTCGCCACCTCATCGCAGTGCCAACACAGATAGACAGACAACATTCACACTCACATTCACACACTGGGGCCAATTTTAGTGTTGCCAATCAACCTATCCCCAGGTGCATGCATGTTAAAAAAAGTTAAAATTGAAGTACCAATGATAGTCACACACACACTGGGTGTGGTGAAATTATCCTCTGCATTTGACCCATTCCCTTGTTCCACCCCCTGGGAGGTGAGGGGAGCAGTGAGCAGCAGCAGTGGCCATGTTCAGGAATCATTTTGGTGATTTAACTCCCAATTCCAACCCTTGATGCTGAGTGCCAAGCACGGAGGTAATGGGTCCCATTTGTATAGTCCTTGGCATTACTCGGTCGGGGTTTGAACTCACGACCTACCAATCTCAGGGCGGACACTCTAACCACAAGGCAGATAACGGAGCTCGCAGGATTACGTAAAGCTTTTTTAGCCATGTAGCATGTTAAAAAAAGTTAAAATTGAAATACCAATGATAGTCACACACACACTAGGTGTGGTGAAATTACCCTCTGCATTTGACCCATCCCCATGTTCACCCCCTGGGAGGTGAGGGCAGTAGTGAGCAGCAGCGGTGGCCACGCCCAGGAATATTTTTTGGGGTGATTTAACCCCCAATTCCAACCCTTGATGCTGAGTGCCAAGCAGGGAGGTAAGCGCCAAAAACAACATGAATTGTCATAACCTCGACACGCAAAATAACATGAAGCAGGAAGAAGCCTTCTAACTTGCTTTTTTTTCTTCATTTCTTTCCACAGTTCAGTTCAGTTTGTTTTATACAAGGACTTTCGCTGATTCTCGTGTCCTATGCCTGACCACATGACAGATTGCTGCAGATTCCTCACCGGGGGGGAGGAAAAAAAAAAAAAAAAAAGTAGTCGTGATTAAATAGCCAGCGTAGTATGAGCAAGGAGGCATATAAAAAATCTTCTTCCACTCAGCAAGGCAGTCATGGCCGATTTGCCATGTGAAAGTGTAATTCCTTTTTGCGGAATTACCACTCGTCGACCTTTGGCGGCATTACAAAAGGGCACTTTCACGCATAAATTCTCCACGCCGCGTTTTTGTCTGGCTGCCTTATCACCGACTGAATGGAGGCGGGTGTTACGCCGTCCTCCCCATAAACTGTGGAAGACACACTTTTGTTCCAAGTCCGTTGACTAATGATGTCATTACGGCCGCTTTATGCAAATATTGACTTCAGCCGTGGGAGAAATTATCTTTTTTTTGGGGGGAAAATACTTTACATAACAACCGAGATAATAATGATAGCAAGTGCCTTTTGCACTTCTGTTTATTTATCAAGGCTCCAATGTAGCCCACCGGAGCCCTACAGTCGCGTCCACTTCCTTGCAGGTGAGCTGGTCGCCGGCTGGAGCAGCAGGGGGCGAAGCTTTAATTGGCTCCATGTTTTTTGTTTTTTCATTTATCTGCAGCAAACTGGGCCAGCTGTGGCACTCAGCAAGTAGCAGAGTTGTTTCTGGAGAAAGCTGCTGTGGGCCTCAAGCTGCCGTGTTTGTATCGAACCATGATTCACGGTTCAATGCTCTTGACGGCACGTCACGCACGCACAGCGAATAATTACCATGGAAAACTCCAATACAAGTTGAAATTATACTGAGTTCTTCGAATAGTAACATCCACTTTAACAGATGTCTCAAATAATTTTTCTGATTTTCCTATGTTTTGACTAAGGGGAGATGACGGCAAACAGACACCAGAAAATTGTAATGTTCAATAATTTATTATATATATATATCATATCATCAATATATATAATAACAATAATAAACAAAACTAGCTAATAAACAAAGGAAATTAAGTGTGACAAAACTCAAGAGTGTGTACGGTGTAAGACTGTGTAGAATTTAACTGAAGTGTGTGTTACCCAAGTGTTGAACGAGGCAGTCCATGGGGCAGGCAGGGGATCCTGGGCAAGAGAGAGGTGTCAGAGTCCAGGGGCGAGCGAAGAGTCGAGGAACGAGGGATGCAGTCAGAGGACAGAAGGAAATCCGGGAAAAAGTGAGACGCACAGCTCACTTACCAGGCGACGGAGGGTACTGCGGGGACACGGGAGAAGACAAGCGGACAAGTCAAGCCACGGAGAGAAAAAACAGAATAGAGCATAAGGCAGTGGCTTACAGTACACCATGAAAAGTGGATCCTTGGGTCCACTGGTCTTTTATCCAGCTTGCACTTATCAATACCAGGTGTGCAGATTGGCAATTGAGTGCAGGCTTGTCGCTGCGTGGGCTTGCTATGCTCAGCGTGAGCAGGGGCGTGTCTGAGTGCGCTATCAGCGGAACCACCGGGTGGTCCCGCAGAGGAGGGAGACGCAGACTGCGCGTGCGCCGCAACAATTTTGGCCCTGCGATGAGGTGGTGACTTGTCCGGGGTGTACCCCACCTTCCGCCCGAGTGCAGCTGAGATGGGCTCCAGCACTCCCCGCGACCCCGAAGGGGACAAGCGGTAGAAAATGGATAGATAGATAAATAAACACCTAACCTCAAATAGACACCCAACTGTCAGGTTCTCACATCACAGTTATTATCATTGTGTGAATGTATTCAAACTCCATCCAATGATTTTCTTCCACTTATCCGAGGTCGGGTCGCGGGGGCCGCAGCCCAAGTAGAGAAGTCCAGACCTCTCTCTCCCCAGCCACTTGGTCCGCATGATGTCATTAAGATGACATATCAAAACAACATTAAATTAAAGTGCACTTTTTGTACCGAACGCCACTACAATAGTTTAAAAGAAATAAGAAGTGCACTTTTGTGCATGATGTCACACAAGATATTTCAATAAGTGTCAAATAAAAATGAACTGCATAATAGGAAATCAAATAGTGTTCGATCTTCGCCAAGTGGTAAATTTGAGGGTTCCTGGTTTAATTCAAGCTTACACAGTCCTAGTCACATTGTGTCCTTGGTCAAGATTCTTCACCCACCTGGCTCCCAGTGTCACCCACACTGGTTTAAATCTAGCTTGATTTAAAGCACTTTGAGTCTCTAGAGCTAAAGCGCTATACAAATATAATTCACTTTACATTAGTTTCTTGAATTTGCATCACTTATTTTTCTTTTGCCTTTCTTTTCCAGTCCATACTTCAGGTCTGAGCGCTGGCTCCCTCTCCTGTCCCTGATAGCCAATCAGGATGCTTTGATTGCAGAGGTGTCAAACTCATTTTAGCTCAGGTACCACACAGAGGGAAATGTACAGTATTCTCAAGTGGGCAGGCCTGGTAAAATCATGGCAAGATAACTTAAAAATAACGTCAACGTCAGTATTTTCGTTGTTTACTAATCGACCAAGCACATTCTGAAATTGTACAAATCATGTTTTTCTTATACACTTACATGTTGCGATTAATAGTATTCTGACTTCATTTGTCAATTTTTGTACCAGGGGTCCCCAAACTAAAGCCCCTGGAAAGTGCCAAGTAAAAGAAAAAAAAAAAACTAAAATTATATATATTATGGAAGCTTCTAAAAACTACAACAAAGATGGCGAAAGAAGATGCTGTCGAAGTGGAAGCACGTACATAAGACGCATCCTGAACAGACGGTTAGAAAGCGGCTAGAAAATGGTCCGTAAAACATAATTTATGTAAAATCTTGACCAAAGAACCACCATTAAATGTTCTGTAAACCACAAGAAAGAGTTTTAAATGTCGAAAAAAAAAATCTTTACATGGCCTCACAATACGAAGGTCCTGCAGTCCTGGGTTCAAATCCAGGCTCAGGATCTTTCTGTATGGAGTTTGCATGTTCTCCCCGTGAATGCGTGGGTTCCCTCCGGGTACTCCGGCTTCCTCCCACTTCCAAAGACATGCACCTGGGGATAGGTTGATTGGCAACACTAAATTGGCCCTAGTGTGTGAATGTTGTCTGTCTATCTGTGTTGGCCCTGCGATGAGGTGGCGACTTGTCCAGGGTGTACCCCGCCTTCCGCCCGATTGTAGCTGAGATAGGCGCCAGCGCCCCCCGCGACCCCAAAAAGGGAATAAGCGGTAGAAAATGGATGGATGGATGGATGACCCAATGAACTAACATTTATTTATGTTAAAATTCAACAAATCAAAATGTAACATGACGTTATAAATGTGGAGGTCTTGCTCCCCAGGGTGTCATGCTCCGAGGTCTGGATCATGTTTTTGTATTTTCGGTTAGTTTTGGACTCCTTTTGTTATTGCTTGTGCACCTGTGAGGTTGTTTCGTCACCATGGTTACTTGATTTTCACCTGCCTTGTATGCACACCTGTTACTCATCAGAGACTCTATTTAAATCTACCTTTGTTGTCACTCGTTCTGCCTTCATTGTGTTTGCTGCTTGCAACCTGTCGAGGTGAGTTTTCTGCCTTGTATTTAGTTTTTGCCAAGTGTTTTGACTAGTTAGTCTTGTTTGTTTAGCCTTAGCTTCCACGTGCGACCGGCACGCATCCGTTTTTGTTTGTCGTGTGTGTTTTATGACTTATGATAAATTAATCATTTCTTACCTCACGCCTTGGTCTGGAGCCGTCCGTTCTGCATTCTCGGAGAACAATCCCACATAAAGATGCGACCCCTACGTGACACAGGGTCCCTTGGACCACCAATGATGGACATGACAGCCTCAGTCATATTTGTGAACGCAGTTTTATTTTTCAATAAATGTTCTTTTTATGCTTTTCAGCAAATGTCTCTCACTCTCGCTGCCACCAACAACTCCCCTTCTCCTTCCCGACTGCTGCCTTTACCAGAGCGACAAGTGATTAGACAAACACTCTCAGCCGTGTCATCTACGCACCTGTCGCTAATCTCGAAGCCGGTTCTGCCACACCCCGCTTTGCTGCAGGTCCGCAGGCCACGCCCACCACAATGATAAAAGTGCATTTGGACAAGTACAAACTTATATTAAATGCCTACCCTCTAATGAATGCCTCGTACTCTCTGTAGTTGAGTAGCCTCATTTTAGGAAATAAGACGAACATAAATAAATGTATCACAAAGACGACAATTTCACCTCTGGCCCCTCTCAAACCGCGCTACACGCTCTATCACCGTCTCAAGTGGACACCTGTTGCGTCGGACGCGCAACGCTAACAAATCCTCATTCATAATCGAAGCTCCTTTCGAATACCAACGCCATCACGCGAGTGGACTCCCACGTAGGATCGATCACGTTCTTTATCTTTCGTCCGGCTCCTAATCCCGTCTTCTGGACACCCAGAAAGGAAAAAGCTTATTGGGTTCTCTCCCGTTCCGGGTTGTGACAATTCAATCGCTTCAGTGTCTCCTTGGCATGAATTATGGATGAATCTCTGAATGGGCTCCGGGATTTATGACTCTTCTGGCTCGTGTTACAGGCTTTGGACGGAAATCATGGTAATTCGCAGAGCGTCAGGAGCAGGGGAAAGCCTGCCGTTATTGACTTGATGGGGAATGACTGATTGATTGACTGTCTGCACTTTGACATGCGCTATGTTATTTTCTTTTTGATTCACTAGGCTAACATAAACACAATGTACTTATGTAGTGCTTACCACACAAACGTGACAGCTTCTTTACTTGAACTGCACGCAGCCTGATAGCAAGGAGTAGAAACCCATTTAATTGAAACTTTTATTAGTAAGTAGCACAGTACAGTACATATTCCGTACAATCATACTTGCCAACCTTGAGACCTCCGATTTCGGGAGGTGGGGGAGGGGGAGGACGTGGTCGAGGTGGGGAGGAGGCGTGGTTGGGGCGTGGTTTGGCCGGGGGTCGTGGTTAAGAGGGGACGAGTATAATTCACCAACTTGAGGATTTCATATATATATATATATATATATATATATATATATATATATATATATGTATGTATGTATGAAATACTTGACTTTCAATTAATTGTAGCTATATATATTTATTTTATTATATATATAAATAAAAGAAATAGTTGAATTTCAGAGGGCACCTATCAAATACACAGTAAGAAAAACACAGTTGTTCCACTAACTGTACTGTGCTTACTGGTTATAAAAAAACAACAACAACACTTACCTTTAACTATTTGAGTAAACTTTGTTCTGCCATTTGCGTACTGGCGAGAGTCACTTGCCGTCAGGTGCACAACACCACGTAAATCGTTGGCCAATCAAAAAGCAACCCCATAACGCTATAGCCAACATTCACCAGGAGATGGCAACAGACAACATAGAATCACTCTATTACATACGGCGTCGCCATGGCTGTAACTTCCTCGTTCTTCTGCTTCGTCTCCTTGTGTGTGCAGTTTTTTATTAAAAATCCGTAGATGTTGTAACGTGATTGGGCAGGCAAGCTGTTTATATAACAGGAAAGCGGACGTGAAAACAGGCTGTCCCCACTCATGTCCGCATGGAGCTGGAGGGGGCGTGAATTTCGGGAGATTTCCACGAGAAAATTTCTTCCGGGAGGTTTTCGGGTGAGGCGCTGAATTTCGGGAGTCTCCCGGAAAATCCGGGAGGGTTGGCAAGTATGCGTACAAAATGTTAGTTTACAGCTATCAAAAAACGGTAACACTTTACATATTCACCATGTATTAACATACAAATTAGTAACATATTAGCTCTTAAATATTCATTATTAAGTACTTATTAAAGCCTTATTCTGTATGGCCTTATTATACAACCAGTAAGCCATTGACTAAGAGTCTTCCCTCAATAATCTCAGAATTATAGCTTATTAGTACTAAGTAAGGAAGTTGTTTTATATGATTCTCCCTTTAATACCACTTAATTAATATGGTCTGTTTTTACATAAGAAAACACGAAACTACAATAACCCTAACCTTGAGCCTAACTGTTAAGTCTTTGTTACTTAGAATGTGTTCCCCAAGTGCCCAAATAACTCTAAATTAAGTCTTTGTTACTTAAATTTCTCCCCTATAGTTCAAATAACTCTAAAATAGGTCTTTGTTACCTAAAATATGTTCCCCTATGTCCAAATAACTCTAAATTAAGTCTTTGTTACTTAGAATATGTTCCCCTAGTGTCCAGATAACTCTAAATTAAGTATTTGCCTTATTTTGTTTGTACATTCATTGTTTTTACGATCGTAATAACATTGGTGGATGGTGATGACCCCATTCTCTATTGAAGAGATCAAATTTGGTATTTTTTTTAAATAAACGACTGTTATAACATTATTACGCTCCAGGCAAACAAAATTCTACATGAATGTCGATTTATGAAAGAAAAGTCTCCATTTTCTAATTGGCCAAATGGTTTACAATTATCAATTAAATTTTGGAGAGTAATTAAGAGTACGAAAGCCCTTAAATTGATATCTTAGTTAAAAACATTTAAAGTGATTTGTCTTTTTTTATTTGTATTTTTAAAAATATTTTTTTGTATAAACTCTATCTGTATTTGCTTTTGTTTTCTTTCGTTGATGTTGAAAATGCTTTGACTTTGACTCTTCTTTTAGCTTCTTTTTTTTTTTTTATTGAACGACAAACATTTATAATCCACTCAACAGTCAAGACACTTTTAACAACAAGGAAAAAAACTAAACCCAACACAGAGAGTATTAAATATAAATAAATAATGATAAACAAATATTGAATTAAAATTTAAAGAAAAAAATGACAAAAGGGCAACCTTTCATGAATTGTTTTAAACAAATATATCAATTTAAGGGTTTTTGTACTCTTTATCATTCTCCAAGATTTGATTGATGATTGCAAACCATTAGGCCAATTAAAAAATGTAGGCATTACTTTCATAAATCGACATTTATGTTGAAAATATTTTGCCTGGATCATAATAATGTTGAAAACATTTCTACAGTCAACACATATTTTTTTTAATTTATATATATATATATATATATATATATATATATATATATATATATATTGGGCTTCACGGTGGAAGAGGGGTTAGTGCGTCTGCCTCACAATACGAAGGTCCTGCAGTCTTGGGTTCAATCCCAGGCTCGGGATCTTTCTGTGTGGAGTTTGCATGTCCTCCCCGTGAATGCGTGGGTTCCCTCCGGGTACTCCGGCTTCCTCCCACTTCCAAAGACATGCACCTGGGGATAGGTTGATTGGCAACACTAAATTGGCCCTAGTGTGTGAATGTGAGTGTGAATGTTGTCTGTTTATATATGTTGGCCCTACGATTAGGTGGCGACTTGTCCGCCCGATTGCAGCTGAGATAGGCGCCAGCCCCCCCCCGCGACCCCAAAAGGGAATAAGCGGTAGAAAATGGATGGATGGGATATATATATTGTATTCTATTTTAGGGCTTCACGGTGGCTTTTTAAAAATACATTTCAACATGTAAAAACAGTTGAAAAAACAATAATCAAAATAAATCCAACAACAGTATAAAACATTGCAAAACATTATAAAAACAGTACAAAACAGCGCCAGGGGGTTGTAAATTCAAAGTAACAAAAATAGAAAAAATAAAATAAAAATATGTATATATATATATATATATATATATATATATATATATATATATATATATATATATATATATATATATAATAAACAAAGTGCAAAGCCCTAGACTCATTCAGATTCAATAAATAACTTAAATTTGGAACACAGCAATATTGTTTTCACAGCTTTTGTGTTGTTAGTGGTAGAGAGCGTTTTAATGCAAAGTTCAAAATCTTTTTTAAAGGCCGACAAGACAAGTCGGGTATTGAGAAACTTACATTTATGAATATAAGACTTAGCCAATAGAGCATTAATTGATTAACGTGGACCCCGATTTAAACAAGTTGAAAAACTTATTGGAGTGTTACCATTTAGTGGTCAATTGTACGGAATGTGTACTGAACTGTGCAATCTACTAATAAAAGTATCAATCAATCAATCAATCAATCAGAATAATGAGGTTGCAAAGGTAGAATTCCTTTTAAATTTTTTGTTCATACAGTGTAAAACCAAAAATCACATCTTTAAAACAAAGCACAAATTTGTCATGAATATTGTCCAGGATGAAGCGACAGATGCCCTGCCATAGTGATCGAGTATTTTCACAAGTCCAAAACAAGTGGTTAACAGTGTATGTGTGTACACATAATATAGAATACTATATTATATATATATATATATATATATATATATATATATATATATATATATATATATATATATATATATATATACATATATATATATATATATATATATATATATATATATATAATATAGTATTCTATTTTAGGGCTTCACGGTGGAAGAGGGGTTAGTGCGTCTGCCTCACAATACGAAAGTCCTGAGTAGTCCTGGGTTCAATCCCGGGCTCAGGATCTTTCTGTGTGGAGTTTGCATGTTCTCCCCGTGACTGCGTGGGTTCCCTCCGGGTACTCCGGCTTTTTCCCACTTCCAAAGACATGCACCTGGGGATAGGTTGATTGGCAACACTAAATTGACCCTAGTGTGTGAATGTGAGTGTGAATGTTGTCTGTCTATCTGTGTTGGTACTGCGATGAGGTGGCGACTTGTCCAGGGTGTACCCCAACCCGCCTTCCGCCCGATTGTAGCTGAGATAGGCACCGGCGCCCCCCACGACCCCAAAGGGAATAAGCGGCAGAAAATGGATGGATGGGTATTCTATTTTAGTTACTTTGAATTTACAACCCCCTGGCGCTGTTTTTATTTTGTACTGTTTTTTTACTATTTTGTACTGTTTTTGTACTTATTTTGATTATTGTTTCTCAACTGTTTGTAAATGTTGAAATGTATAAATAAAAGTTAAAAAATAAAAAAATAAAATAAAATACAAATATTTCATGGTTTTCTAATATACTGTCAAACTTTGAGAAGCTTGACAGGGGTCACCAATGCTGTACCCACGGGCACCAGGTAGCCTGTAAGGACCAGATGAGTAGCCCGCTGGGCTGTTCTAAAAATAGCTCAAATAGGAGCACTTACCAGTGAGCTGCCTCTATTTTTTAAAATTGTATTTATTTACTAGCAACTGGTCTCGCTTTGCTTGACATTTTTAATTCTAAGAGAGACAAAACTCAAATAGAATTTGAAAATCCCCAAAAATATTTTAAAGACTTGGTCTTCACTTGTTTAAATAAATTCATTAATTTTTTTACTTTGCTTCTTATAACTTTCAGAAAGACAATTTAAGAGAAAAAACACAACCTTAAAAATTATTTTAGGATTTTTAAACAGATACCTTTTCACCTTTTAAATTCCTTCCTCTTATTTTCTGACAATTTAAATCAATGTTCAAGTAAAAATTTTTTTATTGTAAACAATAATAAATACATTTTAATTTAATTATTCATTTTAGCTTCTGTTTTTTCGACAAAGAATATTTGTTCTGGAAAAGCTAGAAGAAATAATGATTTGTCTTTGTTAGAAATATAGCTTTGTCCAATTTGTTTTATATTCTAACAAAGTGCAGATTTGATTTTAACCTATTTAAAACATGTCATCAAAAATATATATTTATTGTGAGAAATCATTAAGATGATCAGTGTTTCCACAAAGATAAATATAATTAATTATCAACAATAACAGAGTTAAGGTAAATTGAGCAAATTGGCTATGTCTGGCAATTTATTTAAGTGTGTATCAAACTGGTAGCCCTTCGCATTAATCAGTACCCAAGAAGTAGCTCTTGGTTTCAAAAAGGTTGCTGACCCCTGAGATTGAAATTAAGTTTCATGAAAATGACACGAAACATTTTTAACCCCTCTTAAAATAAAAGAAAAATATATAAATCAAAACGTGTATTTTTTGGGTCGCTCAACCCCAACCGGAAGCGTGTACTTTTGTTGTGAAAGACATGACCGGAAGTTTGATATAGCCGTGGTTTGGGAGCGCTCCAGTCTAGCTTCGGCTGTCAGACTGAAAGTTGTCCTCCAGAGTGGAGGAGCTCGAGCAGCAACAGCAAACATTAATATTATTATTTTTGTAGTAATTATCATCATTGTTATTTTAGGAGACATGAGGCGGAAGGAAAAAAGGCTGTTGCAATTCGCCGGGCTGCTCATCGCGGCTCTGGTCTTCCTCCCCAACGTGGGCTTGTGGTCTTTATACCGGGACCGAGTGTTCGACAGCACGCCGGCCACGCTGGAGGGACCGGCGGGCTTGCAGCAGACACAGGTGAAGGGCACCCGCCGGTTGTTTCTTGGACATAATAACGTGGAATTGTCGTGTTTTATTAGTTTTTTGTATTCGATACACGTGGGAGAGATTCATCACCGTGGAGAGCGCCCATGCTTGACACTCACGACTCTCAACTCGCCAGCCACAATATTAGGTACAGCTTTCCAATGCAAGAGTCCATTAAAAAAAAAAAAAAACTCTTCATATTTTTAATTGAGAAACAACATTACACTGAAAGCTATTACTAATACTTTGGTCAGCTGCACAATTGAGTCCAAATATCATTAAAAAAATATATTTCCAATAATACATATTTTGCCCTCGCCTACAGCAGTGGTTCTCAAAAGGGGGTACGCGTACCCCTGGGGGTACTTGAAGGTATGATAAGGGGTACGTGAGATTTTTTATTTTTATTTTCTAAAAATAGCAACAATTCAAAAATCCTTAATAAATAAATTTATTGAATAACACTTCAACAAAATAGGAATTGAAGTTCATAAACTGTGAAAAGAAACACAACGATGCAATATTCAGTGTTGACAGTTGGATTTGTGGACATTTTCCATAAATATTGATGTTAAAGATTTCTTTTTTTGTGAAGAAATGTTTAGAATGAAGTTGATGAATCCAGATGGATCTCTATTACAATCCCCAAAGAGGGCACTTTAAGTTGATGATTACTTCTATGTGTAGAAATCTTTATTTGTAATGGAATCACTTGTTTGTTTTTCAACAAGTTTTTAGTTATTTTTATATCTTTTTTTCCAAATTGTTCAAAAAAGACCCCTACAAATGAGCAATATTTTGCTCTATTATACAATTTAATAAATCAGAAACTGATGACATAGTGCTGTATTTTACTTCTTTGTCTTTTTTTTTCAACCACTAATGTTTTGCTCTGATTAGGGGGTACTTGAATTAAAAAAATGTTCACAGGGGGTACATCACTGAAAAAAGGTTGAGAACCACTGACCTAGAGTGTCCACCCTGAGATCGGTAGGTAGGTTGTGATTTCAAACCCCCTGAAAAAAGGTTGAGAACCACTGGCCTACAGCATAGTTAGCTTTATAATGGCAGACTCATGCACAAAATAAGCACACATTAATGTAAGCGATTATTAGCAGTTGTTCATCACAAGGTACTGATTATACTCTTATTGACTGGTGCACGTTAATATTTGTGGTTAACAGTAGACATTAAAGATGCTCACTGTACTATAATGAGAGTCCTGAGCTTGAGCGCTGAAGAAATTGAGCTAATTTGTGCGGGGGATTTAATCCCTAATAACTTTTTATTTTTTAAATTAGCTCACATTTTATGAGAAAAAAAATCACTCGAGACGTGCTTCGGAACCAATTTCATTAATTCCAGAGAAAAGAACATTTATTCCCCGTCCAACCATCCATACATAGATTGCCTCTTACGTCCCTTATGATTTTCTTTCTTTGAAAAACAGCATAATGGAGCTAATTAGGGGATACGCCATCACAGCAGAATTGATCCATTCACCAATGAGTCTGCCCTTTTAAAAAAATTAGCTTCATTTGATGTTAAATTAAATGCGGACTTATTTGGCACAGTCACTTTAGAACTGCAATCCCCCAAAGATTTGACTTTGCTCCCATTTGTCTCGCCGCTTATCATAGCAGGGAGTTTGGATCTTTTACAATGTGATATGCCGTGCTTGATGAATGGGTTGCTTGAACTGGACTTGGACGAAAGTGCAGAAAAATGAGCCAAAGAGTATAATGTCAGGACATTTAGGGGATGGTGTGAGTGCTGCACAAATAGAGGTTTGCAGGAAATTGACTGGGTTTACATGCAATTAAAAGGTGCACATAGTGCAGACTGTGATATAGTTTTTAGGGGAGCAGAAAAACATCACTTCACTATACCGGATCATGATTCTTTTTCAGGCCGATTTTGAAATAGATTCCTAATTTTTTTTTTTAAATAGATTTTTTGGTCATCTCCATGCAACCAGAATAAACTAACCTGTTTTTAAAAAAGTTTCATTAAAATTACTATACCAAATAAAACATTGCGAGAATTGGTTGCAATTGAGAATTGTGTTGAATTGAATCGTCGCCCCAAGAATTACAATCAGATCAAATTGTTAGGTGGCCAAATATTCATACTCCTTGTTAGTGTTGTCCCAATACTAATATTTTGGTACCGGTACCAAAATAATTTCAATACTTTTCGGTACTTTTGTAAACAAAGAAGACTACTAAAATTAGCATTATTGGCTTTATTTTAAAGGGGAACATTATCTCAATTTCTGAATGGTTAAAACCAATAAAAATCAGTTCCCAGTGGCTTATTTTGTTTTTCGAAGTTTTTCCCAACATTTTACCCATCACGCAATATCCCGAAAAACGGCTTCAAAGTGCCTGATTTAACCGTCGTTATATCCACCCGTCCATTATCCTGTGACGTCACAGCGTGACCACACAGAAAAAAAATATGGCGGATAGCACAGAAAGGAATAGCGATATTAGCTCGGATTCAGACTTCGATTTCAGCGCCGTAAGCGCTTCAACAGATTACGCATGTATTGAAACGGATGGTTCGAGTGTGGAGGCAGGTACCGAAAACGAAATTAAAGAAGAAACAGAAGCTTTTGAGCCATATCACGACAGACAGCGGCACGGGAGGAAGCGCGACAAATTCGGCGATCGCCTTCTAACCAACGATTGGTTTGTGTTTGTTTGGCATTAAATGTGGGTGGAGGGAAAGGCTGGATGCAAATATAACTACAAATGAGGCATAATGATGCAATATGTACATACAGCAAGCCTAAATAGCATTTTAGCATCGATTAGCTTGCAGTCATGCTGTGACCAAATATGTCTGATTAGCACACTTCACATAAGTCAATAACATCAACAAAACTCACCTTTGTGATTTCGTTGACTTTATCGTTGGAAATGCATCTGCTTTGAGTGTCGCAGGATATCCACACATTCTTGTTATCTCTGTCGTAGCATAGCTGTCGTCGGTACAGTGTTCAGAACAAACGAGGGACTTTCGCATCTTTTGACCACTGGTGCAACTTGAATCTGTCTCTGTTCGTGTTGTTACACCCTCCGACAACACACCGACGAGGCATAATGTCTCCAAGGTACCGGAAAACAGTCAAAAAAATGGAAATTACCAGAGCTGATTTGACTTGGTGTGTGTAATGTGTTTGAGAAAATGGCGGGTCGCTTCACGATGTGACGTCAGGGGTGAAAGGTCATTGCTCCGACAGGCGAACAATTGAAAGGCGTTTAAATCGCCAAATTCACCCTATTAGAGTTCGGAAATCGGTTAAAAAAACCTATGGTCTTTTTTCTGCAACATCAAGGTATATATTGACGCTTACATAGGTCTGGTGATAATGTTCCCCTTCAAAAAAAATCTTAGGGTACATTAAACATATGTTTCTCATTGCAAGTTTGTCTTTAAATAAGATAATGAACATACTAGACTGATACTACAAACGTGGTTTGTAGTATCGATTAGAAACGCTACTGTACTTGGTATCATTACAGTGGATGTCAGATACTTTTTAGAGGCGGTATAGTACTGAATATGATTGATTAGTATCGCGGTACTATACTAATACCGGTATACCGTACAACCCTACTGCTTGTAGTCTGACATATTTTTAAAGCAGTTGGGTGTCGGGAATATTCTTTGCAATACACCATTTTTGAAAAAATGCAAAGTAACCTCTTAGTTATTTATTTATTTTATTTTTTACTGCAGTTGAACCCCTAAGTTGGTACAAAAGCGCCTCCAGTGTATTTGTTCGGATTTACAAACGTACTTGTAACCCGAATATGGAACCTTTTTCAGTAAAATAATCATATTTCTTATCTGCTTCACTTTTATTTGATGACAATATATAAAAAATAGCATAATACCCCCTGTTCAAGCCATGGAGTATTTCAATAATCAAGTAATCTATCGATTAGTTTGTTTGATTAATCGAGTAATCGGATATAATACTACGCATAAGTGTGGCCGTGCGACAACTATGTATTTTAAGTTCAGGGCATTCTATGTGGTCCGAATTGTAATTTTTTTTACGATTAATAATTAATCAAAGCAACAAAATATAAATCAAAGTTGATGTTTTTTCTAATGGATTAATCAGTGATAAAAAAAAAACTCTGACTCCTTTGGGTAGATGTTTTTTGGTGCCACCTGTTGGTTTGCATGTGATATTACCCCTAGACCTCAAATTAAAGTCTTTTTCAGACTTTTTAACTCACCAATGTTTGGAATAATTGGTCCATTCCAGGGTCAAACTTTCACCATCAAACAACAGTATTAATTCTACAAAAGGGCTGTCAAAATTAACACAATAAAAACAAGTTTACCTTATTTAGGGATGGGCACCGAGTATCGATGGGAAGCGGGTCTTACAAACCCCGTTTCCATATGAGTTGGCATATTGTGCTAGATGTAAATATAAACGGAATACAATGATTTGCAAATCATTTTCAACCCATATTCAGTTGAATATGCTCCAAAGACAACATATTTGATGTTCAAACTAATAAACATTTTTTTTTTGCAAATAATCATTAACTTTAGAATTTAATGCCAGCAACACGTGACAAAGAAGTTGGGAAAGGTGGCAATGAATACTGATAAAGTTGAGGAATGCTCATCGAACACTTATTTGGAACATCCCACAGGTGTGCAGGCTAATTGGGAACAGGTGGGTGCCATGATTGGGTATAAAAACAGCTTCCCAAAAAATGCTCAGTCCTTCACAAGAAAGGATGGGGTGAGGTACACCCCTTTGTCCACAACTACGTGAGCAAATAGTCAAACAGTTTAAGAACAATGTTTCTCAAAGTGCAATTGCAAAAAATTTAGGGATTTCAACATCTTTGGACCATAATATCATCAAAAAGTTCACAGAATCTGGAGAAATCACTCCACGTAAGCGTCATGCCCGAAAACCAACATTGAATGACCGTGACCTTCGATCCCTCAGACGGCATCAATCTCTAAAGGATATTACCACATGGGCTCAGGAACATTTCAGAAAATCACTGTCACTAAATACAGTTCGTACATCTGTAAGTGCAAGTTAAAGCTCTTCTATGCTAAGCGAAAGCCATTTATCAACAACATCCAGAAACGCCGCCGGCTTCTCTGGGCCCAAGATCATCTAAGATGGACTGATGCAAAGTGGAAACGTGTTCTGTGGTTTGACGAGCCCCCATTTCAAATTGTTTTTTGAAATATTCGACATCGTGTCATCCGGACCAAAGAGGAAGCAAACCATCTCGACTGTTATCGACGCAAAGTTCAAAAGCCAGCACATTCAGCACATATTACAACAGCGTGGCTTCGTTAAAAAAAGAGTGCGGGTACTTTCCTGGCCCGCCTGCAGTCCAGGACTGTCTCCCATCGAAAATGTGTGGCGCATTATGAAGCGTAAAATACGACAGCGGAGACCCCGGACTGTTGAACGACTGAAGCTCTACATACAACAAGAATGGGAAAGAATTCCACTTCCAAAGCTTCAACAATTAGTTTCCTCAGTTCCCAAACGTTTATTGAATATTGTTAAAAGAAAAGGGGATGTAACACAGTGGTGAACATGCCGTTTCCCAACTACTTTGGCACGTGTTGTAGCCATGAAATTCTAAGTTAATTATTATCTGCAAAAAAAAATAAAGTTTATGAGTTTGAACATCAAATATCTTGTCTTTGTAGTGCATTCAACTGAATATGGGTCTAAAAGGATTTTTTAAATCATTGTATTCCATTTATATTTACATCTAACACAATTTCCTAACTCATATGGAAACAGGGTTTGTACATTCTGATTGTCACGAAATTTTCCAAGTTTTTAAACATTGATTCCTGTTTTCCATGGTCAGTTCGCCGACCAGAAATGTTACCTGCCAGAGCTAACTGTATGTTAATACACTGTGTGGAGCCGCTTCACCAAGTCAATATTTCTCCACTGCAGTTCCCAAGTAACATTATCACCGGAGAACCGTTACACAGAGAGAAAGAGCAAGCAGAAGTAGGCAAGCTATTAGTTAAGGCAGCTGCTAAACTAGCTTGAAACAACACACCAGACAGTGCAGACAACCACAGAGCAGAAATGGACACAGAAAAGTGCAAAGCTGCCGCCACAAATGGAGTCATTACCGGGGCAAGTCGTGTCCCAAAAACCGCCAGCAGCGAGGTGTTTGTCGATCCAGAACCCCTCGACCCCTCACGGCAATTATGGAATGGGTGTCAACACCCTTAATACCGCAACCAATTAATGTTGTGGTGTAAGAGAGGGCCGCTCTAAAACACTCGCATGCCCCGACTGTCATGAAGTACACACAGGTAATTAGTAAGGTTTTTTTTTTTTATTATTTGAGCCCGTGCCAGAATTTATAAGCATGTGTGAGAGAGTCTCTAAAAGAGTCGAAAAAGCATAATGTTCAATAAACAAACATTTTTCCCGTGTTGATCGTATGAAAAATCCGTCTAAGGTAGAATTTTAAAAGACAAATATTTTCCATGCATGTGCAATTAGTCGTGATTAATTAAGAGTTAACTGCAGACAATATCTTTAATCATGATTAAATGTTTTAATGGATTGACAGTCCTAATTTAAAAAGTTACATTCAACATTTTTATCATCCATTAATATCGAGACGTACGCCTGGAGCTCCCGCATATTTCGTCACCCGCGCATTGTGTCGTGTCCGACAGCGATCATTACTTCCAACACAACAGATCCGGATAAAGCGATCATTACTTCCAACATAACAGATCCGGAGAAAGCGATTGAACTTTAAAGGCCTACTGAAACCCACTACTACCCACCACGCAGTCTGATAGTTTATATATCAATGATGAAATATTAAAATTGCAACACATGCCATTACGGCATTTTTATTTTACTAAATTGTAATTTTAAATTTCCCGGGAGTTTTTTCTTGAAAACGTCATGTAGTGATGACGTGTACGCTTGACGTCACGGGCTGTTAGGAATATGAGCGCTGCGCACACACACAGCTAAAAGTCGTCTGCTTTAACGGCATAATTACACAGTATTTTGGACAACTGTGTTGCTGAATATTTTGCAGTTTTTTCAATTAATATTGGAGGAGTCAAAGTAGAAAGATGGAGTTGGGAAGCTTTAGCCTTTAGCCACACAAACACACGGTGATTCCTTGTTTAAAATTCACAGAGGTGAAACTTTACTATGGATCACAGCGGACATGTATCCCAACCGAATGTCAACCAGCAGGTTTCGGTGAGAAAATTGTGGTTAAAAAGTCGCTTCTTACCGGATATCAGCTGAGCTTGTGCCGCCCATACAGCTGCCGTCGACTTCCCTGAGACACTGCGCGTCAACACCCGGCCGTGGACGTACACTTACGACTATCAGGTGCTGTTAAACTCAGTAAAACACTCGCAACACAATAGAAAGATAAGGGATTTCCCAGAATTATCTCAGTAAATGTCTCTAAAAACATATGAATCTGTCTCAATGCAATCGCGTTTTTTTTTTTTTTTTTTTGTAGTCCGTCGCTATCAATATCCTCAAACACGAATCTTTCATCCTCGCGCAAATTAATGGGGAAATTGTCGTTTTCTCGGTCCGAATAGCTGTTTTTGTTGGAGGCTCCCATTAATCGTCTGCGACTTCCGGTAGAGGCAGGGCTTTTCTCTTAGCACCGAAAGTTGCGAACTTTATCGTGGATGTTCTCTAATAAATCCTTTCAGCAAAAATATGGCAATATCGCGAAATGATCAAGTATGACACACAGAATGGATCCCCGTTTAAATAAAAAAATCTAATTTCATTAGGCCTTTTAAAGCCTAGTTCCAGCATTCTAGCACAGATGGCGTTGTGTGTAGGAATGGCTACCTTTCACATTTCAACCTATATGGTATCGGTAATCATCGGTACAAATTGTTGATTCTTTTGTGTTTTTTCATGTGGTAATAAATATAAATTTGTATATCAATAACATCTCATTTTTTATTTAACATTAAACTTATAATAATAACTGTGCTCTCCAGTGGTTATATCTTGTTTTGTTACACTTCTGAGTCTAACTTGCAAGTGTCCATTCACTTCACTTTGTCCTCAATGTGTTGGCGTACTCAGGAAGTAGTGGTTTGGCATTACATTCAATGTGCCAGTCTCCTCTTTTGTTGAGTCCTACAAAGTGTTTATACTGTAATTTTGTTGCATGTTGCATGCAGGCAAGCATTAAAATGATGTGGCGTGCCACGTGAAATGATATGGCGTGCCTTGTAAAGTGATGTGACGGGCCACTTAAAGTGATGTGGCATGCCACATATGTGACGTGGCATGTCAAATGAAATGATCTGGCGGGCCACATAAAGGGATGTGGCAGGCTATTTAAAATTATGTGGCGTGCCAAATGAAATTATATGGCGTGACGTATAAAGTGATGTGGCGTGCCGAATAAAATTATGTGGTGTGCCGTATAAAATGACGTGGCGGGCCACTTAAAATGATGTGGCCCGCCAGATTAAATGATGTGGTGTGCTGTATACAGCAGGGTTTCCCACACAAAAAATAAAAAAATAGAAATGCAAATGTTTTCCTTTTTTATTTATTTATTTTTTTCCGGCTTTTGACCCGCCCGACCGCTCATAAAAGCAATGGGACTCTGTGAATGGAGCTTGTAGTTACATATTATATAAATATTTAAATATTATATAAATATGTACATAAAGTGTTGTAATTATATTCCAACTCCGCGTTCTTCTTGGTCATCGCCGCCGCTGCTGCCACCCCCACCCGCCCCCCGGCCGCCCGACCAAACAAACCACAAATAGATGCCTGACCTGTGGGAAACACTGTACAGTGATGTGGCATGCCGTATAAAATGAGGTGGCGTGCCACATAAGTGATGTGGCCGGCCAAATGAAATGATGTGGCATGCCACTTAAAATGATTTGGCTTGCCACGTAGGTGGTGTGGAAGGTCACATGAAATGATGTGGTGTGTGACGTGAAATGATGTGGCGTGCCAATTAAAATGGTATAGTGTTCCGTATAAAGTGATGTGGCATGCCAAATGCATTGTTGTGACGGGCCACTTGAAATGATGTGGCGTACCACTAGAATTGACGTGGCGTACCACATAAAGTGATGCGGCATGTCATAATAACTGATGGCAGACGACGCCATGATGTGGCGTGCCACACTAAATCATGTGGCGGACCACACAAAATAATGTGCCATACAAAATGATGCGGCGGACCATGAATAATGACATAGCGTGCCACATAATATGTAGTGGTGTGCCACGCTAAATCATGTGGTGGACCATGCAAAATTAAGTCGTGTGCCTTTTTAAATGACGTGGTGTGCAACACTAAATCACATGGCGGACCACACAAAATGATTTGTCTTGCAACATTAAATGATGTGGCATCGCACTCTAAATTTGTCAGGACTATGACTTGGATTTATTTTGCTTCCCCTACGCAAAGGATGATTTGCACGAGCAAGACGTGAATGTAAGTACATATTGTTTTATTTATACACTATAGTACAAAAAAAGGCAAAACAAAGAGTGCGTTCAGTGGCGGATAATAATCTATACTAAAACTTTAAACGAAAACAGCACAATGGCAGGACTATCTACAAATAAACAGAAGATACTATCAAGGGCACAAAGCAAACCAAAAACTTGCACTGAGGCATAAATACAAAAAGTCTTACGTGGCGTG